>NC_141602.1:23859096-24156596 GCF_047967505.1 Dipteris shenzhenensis | reverse complement strand
GGAGCAATTTCCTAGTGTGGTGGCAAAAAGGATGCATGCAAAGATAATGTTTGAGTACTTTCAGGATGCAGAATATGCTCCTCATATTCAAGGATCTTCACATGAAGGAGATCAAAAAGCTCAGACTTCGATGCAGGGACAAGAAGAACAGGCACACTGTCACAAACGTGTAGAACATGAGCGCAAACTTTTAGAGCAAGAAATGGTGGATGTAACTAAGGATGATGAAACACAAGCCTTGAGTGCACGGGAATTAAAAAAATTTGAAGAAGATCAAGGTCGATCCACCATAGTTATGCTAGAAGCTCTTGCTAGCAAACCACGACATGAAATGCAAAAGGCTAGTACTGCAAGAGCCATGGTTCCAAGCAGTTAAAAAAGACATCGCCCCACTGTAGAGAGAGATAATGTGGATGAAAAATGGTTAAAAGAAGAGAAAGATGAAGAAGACTCAGAACCCGAGGCTGAAGATGAATAGGATGAACTCACATCAATCAAAAATCTTAATCTGTGTCTTAATGAAGCAGTTACAAATGATGATGTGGGATATATCTAGGGTCAAAGGACGTGGTTTGTGAATGCCAAAGATGTGGAAGCTGCAGCTCTTTTTACTAATAGCCGAAGCCTTAATATATCCTATGCAATGCAAATATACGAGGCTTTGAGAGATGGTAAGAAACCTGTGGCAAGCAATGTGGTCTTGCGCCCAATAATGTTTTGTCCAACCAAAAATAGTTTTCTAGATCAAATAACATTTACAGGGCCTACACATTTTGAGGAAACCTTTAGTTGATTCTTTAAAGACACTCTTAAAAATATTCCACATGAACAAGGCGAAGAGGCACAAGGTGAGAATATGCTAAAGGAAGCAAAGAAGGAATTCCTCCTTCATTGCAGATTCTAGCCCATTGATGGTCAACATTGATCTTATGCTTGTAATCAGATCGCAAGGGAAGCAAAGGAGGTCAAAAGACTCACTCTAGAACAATTTGCAAAGATAAGTTCATTCCATTTTTATCCTACAACAATCTGTATATTCAAGCATGAGATCAAGTATTTGATTGAGTCCGAAAGACTTAATCATTATGTCCATGGAAAGTGTAAGATATCCTCAACATCAGAGGTCTTACAGAAGGCAAGGGTTATATGGACAACATTGGTTCTCCAAATCCTGATTTGAAGCGAAAGGTCACCAAAGCAGACGCTGACACACTCACGAACTTCTATACTTCTTTGAGTGCAGTTGTGCCTAGGGGAACTCAAGAGCGAGAAGAAAGTATGAAAAGTCTCAAGGTGGTGAGGGACAGATATGCCGACTACACTTCTATCATATTTTGTCCTGTTGAAGTGTTCAATGAGATGCTTGAAACGTGCATTGCTTGTGAGTGTGGACAGTTGACCTATGAAGCTCTTTTGTTTATCTCCAGAAAGTCAAAGGTAATGGATAAGGAGTTGACGGCAAGGATGTGGAGGCCTATAAAGTACTTACCTGACAAGTATGCATCCATGGCAGCACAAAAAATTTTAGAGAAAGAATGGTTTTTTGGAAAAAAAGACAAAGACCACTGCATGGAAGAATGCATCAATGTATAGGTGAGGCGTGATGCAGTGCATAGTGCCATTAA
Organism: Dipteris shenzhenensis; assembly: GCF_047967505.1. Classification (NCBI taxonomy): domain Eukaryota; kingdom Viridiplantae; phylum Streptophyta; class Polypodiopsida; order Gleicheniales; family Dipteridaceae; genus Dipteris; species Dipteris shenzhenensis. The sequence goes on along the minus strand of NC_141602.1, from coordinate 24,154,971 downwards.
GTATTTGCTGTCAAAGAAACAAATTCCACTTACTCATTGTAACATTGACTATAATGTGGTGAAGCATATAGCTTCTTTGTCAACACCCAAGGTAAAGCTATGGGCAAACAAGTGGATTAAAAAGGATGAAGATGGGTCAGAAATAGTAACCTCTTATATGAGAAAAGAAATCCCACAAAAGGTGGTTGCATATGTGGAAATATTAATCAGTAAGATAAGGATGCCGACAAATATGCACCAAAGCTTTCAATTGAATGTAGAGGTTACAGCAGAGTCTGGAAAGCTTGTGAACTTCAGGGGAGTCTCAGAAGATGACTTCTTCAAGAATGAGTCAGCATGGGATAAGCCACAACTATTCTTTATCAATGAAGTTTCTAGCAATGATATCCATAACTTCATTGATAGAATAGTATATACCACCATTAGCAAAGTGGCAATTTGCAACATTGTCATTTTTGTTGATAAAAAAGTCAAAGAAGCCATGCAGGTTACTCTAGAGTGAGCATATTCATCAGATTTGAAGATCTATAGTGGTGTTTATGCAGCAAAGAGAGGCAAGAGAGAATGTGGCATAGCGATTCAATCTCTTGAATCATTCTTTTTGTGTATGCAGAGTCCCTACCCTGATCACTCCTTACAAAAGAACATAAGAGGGAATTCAAATAATTTGAGATTGATGCTAGAAGAGCAAGATATTCCTAGGTCCATACATTATCAAAAAAACAACTATGGAAGTCCTGCAAAAAGTGGGAGTCTCTTGCTTACCATAATGGAGAATTTGCTACCGGCAGGTTGAGAGGTCACCTTGTGTAGGATGGGATATTTATTTGAGGATCTCCTCAGAAAAGGAAACTCCACAAATATTATTGAAAATAAGCATTTCATGGCTTATTTTCAGCTTCAAGCAGATCTAACCATAGGCTATGAAAAAGAGCTAAACCACAAGGACACCGATGACATGGATGATTACCTTGAAGATTATAATGTCCCAGTTGATGATGATGAAAAGATGGACTTACATGACCCGTTCAGAGAGAGGTTGGTGGATGAAGACAAACATGATGATGCCTTCTTTGATAATTATGGCTTGCAGGGTTATGAAAAAAGGCCACTACGACAATACTTAGCAGTATGAACTCTCTATTTCTCAACTAAATACAATTTTTTAAATAAGATTTAAATTTAAAGATAATGAATCTAATCTCTCATATTTGTTTACAAGCAATAGAGGGAGAAGAAATGGATGAAGTCAATACGGAGGCACTCCCTTCTACTTCAACAATGCAACCACCTCTAAATTTGATTGAAGAATCAAATTTAGCTGCATTGGATAAAATGGAGAGCTCATTTGAAGTTAGGATCGATTTGAAACGAGAACCTCAGTATTTGAGCTTTGGTAGAAAGCTCGTAGAAAGGAGGTTTCAATCCTCTCCAATCCTTTAAAAGAGGTTAATGACAATGTTATCTTGGCCATTCTCAGGTAACGTTTGTTTATTTGTTGCTACTTCAATGAGCTAACATTTGTTTATTTATTCATAGTGTAGTTATATATCAGTTTCCTAGTGCAGAGTGCAAATCAATTCTATGAGCTAATGTTTGTTTATTTCTTGGTGCAGTGTAGTTATTTCTCAGCTTCCTAGTGCAGTGCAGCATCGTGTCTACATGCTCAATGCTCTCCTTTCTTCTATTCTTAGCTCTCCTCAAAAGACTATAGAAGATGTTTGTACCTGGTTAAGCCCTTTGAATTTAGATGGGGTGCGAGTCATCTTAATGCCTTATCATGAGGCGTAAGTATCAACTGTAACCTTATTTTTACTATTTCTTTGGCAAGTTTGTGTAAAACAATAATCATTTTTATTTTGGTCGTGTAGCTCACATTGGAGTCTGATCTTTTGGGACCTTGAACTCAACCATTTATGGTTTGTGAATTCAATGGAAGGCTATCATGCCAACTCCCCAAGGTAATTATTCTCTTAATATTTTTGATACTTTCTTATTTTGTATCTTATGATCATGACATATTAATATATTTATTATGTCATGATGGACAGTACTGCATATCGGCTAGTATCTGAATGCATGGGAAACAAGCCATATGATACTATACTAGTTGCTTGGAAGCAATATTTGTTAGATTTAGCGAGAATTTGTTCTACTCCCAAAAGCCTTTAGGATGAGGGTTGCATGCTTATTTGATGCATTATGATGTAACATGATAGATGTACAACCAATTCCAAGAAAATTTTAGGAAATTAGACTCAAGTGGGTTTGTAAAAAACTCAAATTTTGATTTTATTTCATAATCGTAACACGTGTATATACAAAGAGTTTGGAGTTCGGTAGCCCCTAGAAAAAAACTATGTTCTGCCCGCCCATCGAATCATTCATCCGGAACTATGTATAAAGAATTTCTCTAGTATTACGGCTCTGTAAGCAATGTTAATCTCTTAGAGGGGCCCCATAGATCAAGTAGAATTCAAAAGACGTCTACCAGTGGAGCAAAAAGATGGACACAGCTGTGGGTGGAGAGTTGCCTACAACTGCATGTTGTTTCTTAGAGAGATTTTTTATTTGGAGTTACCAATCAAAATGGAATCATATACAGAAGCCGATCTGCTAGCATTTCGGGCTGAGAGTATTCAACGTCTAATTACTACCATTGGGAAACAACCTGAAAATATGACTACATTGCAGCATGTATAAAACCTTATCTTTATACTTGTATGCTTGTTCAAGCCTTTAATTGGGATGTGTAAATCTCATAACTTTTTTATATTTTCCTCCAAGAGGAGAAGAGACTGAGTCTAATGAAAGCATGCTATCTTTATACTTCTATGATTATTTAAACCTTTATTTTTATTTGGGATGTGTACATCTCATAACTTTTTAAATTTTTCCTCCAGGAGGAGGAGAGACTCACTCTAATGAAAGCATGTATGAAACCTTACTTTTTAAATTTTTGCTCCAAGCGGAGGAGAGACTCACTCTAATGAAAGCATGTATGAAACCTTATCTACTTGTTTAAGCCTTTATTTGGGATGTGTACATCGCATAACTTTTTTATATTTTTATAGCAGAAGGAGGATGTAGAAGACATAGCAAGTGAAGAAGAATATGATGTAGACTACTCTCTCAATAAGATGAGTCATGAAAATATGAATCTATTGGAGCAGATTGGAAGTTCATTCACCGCTATGTTGTTAATTCGACAACAACCTCATTTTTTTGAATTTGGTGAAGAAGAGATTTCAATCCTCTTGAATCTTAAGAAAGAGGTTAATGTCAAAGTCATTACAACCATCCTTAGGTTTGATGCAGCCTTTTCCTTGGCTTTATACTTTGCTTATTTTGATTAAACCCAAGAAGCTAATACTTTTTTTTTAAATATAGTAATGTTATAGCAAATTTTCTGCAAAATACACAAAGCGTTTCATATATGCTCAATCCTCGTATTTCGGAAGTGCTTAGCAACAAAAAGGAAACCATAGAGGATGTTTGCAAGTGGTTGAAGCACGTTCCTATGAATGACGCACGAGTTATTTTTACAGCACATTATGAGAAGTAAGCATCAAACCCTACTTGTTTTTTCTATTGCATTGCTAGAATTGTCTCAAACACAGTAATTATTCTTTATTGATAATGCAGCTCACATTAGAGTCTAGTAGTCGTGGACATCCTTGCGAAGAAGTGCTTCTTTGCCAACTCAATGACATCCGTCCATGGCAATGTGTTAGAGTAAGTATAGACTACACTTGTTGTCACTTCTTGACATGTAGATTGATATGCAATGCACATATTCACTATTGTTATATGTTTTGATGTGCAGATCAGCTTGAAAGTTAGTAGGTGCTATTGACATAGTAATGCGGCAATGTGACTTGGCACAACAAATAGAGTATATAACATGTCAGGTATCACATCAAGAGAATAGCCACATCTATAATTGTGGATGGAGGGTGGGCTACAATTGCTTTTTGGTACTTGGTCAAATTTTTGAAATACAAAATGACACCACACTGTCAACATATATGGATTTGCATCTCTATGCATTTATAACATGTACCATTTGAGCAATCATTGAGGGCAAAATGAATGCCATCAAAGAGTCAAAGGGGATAGCAAACCTCAACTTTACAAACATGGCTTCATTGGAAGAATTTTGAAGCTCTTTTAATGTTAGGGTTATGATTCAACATAGACCTCAGTATCTTGAATTTGGGGGAGAGGAGATTTCAATCCTCTCTAGAGCTTCAAATGAGGTCAATAACAACGTTATGATGGCCATTCTCACGTTTGATACAAACTTTTTCTTTGCTTGATAATTCAATATTTTAATAATGAACATAAGAGAAATATTGCCTTAGTCTCCGCATCAAAATTCATCTTCTGAGCCTGAAGCTGGCTGAAAATAATATTGAATTCATTCAAGTGAGAAGCAATGGAGACCCCTTCCTTCATCAGCAGCTCAAACAACCTCTTCATGAGGTAAACTTTATTAGAGGCAGTTTCCTTTTCATAAGTGGCACATAGTTTCTTCCACAAATCTTCCGTAGTCTGCTCATTTACTACTGTGAAATAAACTGACTCTGCAAGATGAAGTCTAATAGTAGACTTTGCTAATGCATCCAACTCATTCCAATCATCCTCAGACATATTTGCAGGCTTAGCTTCAATCCCTGCCAAGGGTTTAATCTGCTTCTTTTGAATAAGCACATTCCTTATTTGTTCTTTCCACAAAGAAAAGTTTGTCCCATCAAACTTTTTAATGCTAAAAAACTCCTTTTCAGACATGGAAGAGGATGCCATGATGAAATGAAGCAAAAATCCCAAATGCTAGTGCCTACAAGAGAGAATCACACCAAATACCAGGTGCACCCAAATGTGTATGCTACAATAGAGTGAAATATTACCAAAACTCAAAACTCAAAGCATCAAAAGATGCATCTGACTCATGTGCATATACTATGCATCCATATGAGCGAATCTAGCCCAAAAGAAAATGCCAACTATAATGGCAATCCAAAATACCAATAAGTGCCAAATGACTCAAGCATAAACACCGTCCACTGGCATATGTATTAATAATATCGCATCCAAGAGAGCATAGCACTATCAGTGCATCACCTGCAATGTGTCAAAGCTCTCCCTCAGTATAAAATAGCATCCATGTGCAAAGCGTCCATGAAAATAGCATCCCACAAGGCAATTTGGGCCTATCAGCACATCTAATAAGGACCACAATGCATCAAAATGGCCTATAAATCATCCACTGCAACCAAATGCACACCACAAATGAGTGCACATTGCTCAAACTGCAACCAGAGTGATCTACATAAGGTATGCTCATGAAATCATGGTCCCACAGTGATGACCGCTACTGAAAATAGAACCTGAGATGCCTCAAAACATGGGCGCCATTCCATAATCGGACTCAACAAGAAAATCTGCAAATATCTCTCTTCTACCGGAACTCCAAAATCCCAACCGATGAGTGAGAAATGGGAGTCAACACTTATCCACTGCCATGTGGCATAAATCTAAGGTTTCAAAACCTTAGAATGAAAAATGCATAACAGAGAGACGAAATCAAATACACAGAGATCTATAACTCTAAAAATCCTCCACCAAATCACGTAAGAACTAATCGGTAGGGGTTTTTGGGCATCCGGAACGCAATGGGACAGACGGTTTTGGAAACCGTGGTCTCAATCACTGGGTCCAACACAAGGGCTGAAAAACGTTTTTTGAAACAGAGGTGTTTGTAAACTCCACCAGAGTGCGAATGATGAGTAACATAGAAGTTTTAGGACCTCCTGAGTCCACCGAAACTGACAGATCTGCAAATGGTTGCTCCAAACTTGAGTTCCAACACCCAGGCAGAAAAACGTAGGAACTGACACAGTGAGTCAAAAATCCAATGAAATGACCCCAGATTCAAGAATGAAGGTGTTTCCAAGCTCTTGAAGTGAAGTGGACACTAAAATCAAGCAATAGTTACAAGTCAATATGGAAAGGTTCCTCCAAGGTCTCTGCACACTCGGATGCAAGTAAAGTCACCCACAAAGCTTCCCACAGAGCTTCTCCTTCCTCCTACAGAGCTGCTAAGCTTCAAGCATTCACGCACACTCAGCTAGATCACCGAGGCTCTGATACCAGTTGAGAGTGCTCTCAACGGAAGCAAGAACAGAAGAAGGAGAGAGAGAAACAGAGAGCCACACAAGTTTTGGTGGATGCAAAACCACCCTAATCTTCTTTAACATCAATTTATATATGTGTTTGAGTATTGTACATAACCGGGGTAAAGGCACAGTGACCTTTAACCCCCACAGATCGAGTGCAAATATTCTTCTGCATAGCATGTATAGAAAGATGGGTTTGAGTGACATGGAACAAGCCCCAAAGAAACTAGTTTGCGGAAGGCAGCCTTTCCGCCGTTGAGCACGCAACTACTAACTCAAAATTGAATATGAATCCTAGAATTTTCTCAAATTTTTAAGGAGAAAAAGTGAATGAGTAAAAATGTGGACATGAGACGCGACGTAGGGTTTGTTAGGACCCGATTCTCCTTGCAAATGTCAGGGGTGGAAGTTTAGTATTGATTTCATGATATCCATATTTTGGAAGTTGAAGTCTAACAAATATATGAATAAGGTGATACAATAACTAATCCTCCTTACAGTCTATACAATATTGTCACATGGAGTACAATCATATGAATATAGGTTTTGATATCTCTCGATCTTGCATCTAGCTTGGATTCCCTTGCTCCATTGCATTGATAACATGCAGCAAAAGAGAGGAATGTTGTAAGAATTTTGGTTGAAAACAAGCAATTTTGAATTGACGAGCAATTGAAAATATTTGTATGCTAATATATAATATATAATTATTATAACCACACATAGTGTGGGTGGGGAGGCGGCACACTTCCTTCCCCAAAGAGTTATAATCCGAGGGAACGGGCCCTTCCTTGGGTGCTGAAATAATGCCAAGAATATAAATGTCGAGAATTTTAGTGCCGAGGATAAGTCTCACAAATGGATAATATATTGGCATATTACCTAAATGTCAATGGTCGTGATCGTAATCGATCATCGATAAAATCACCACGACTAGCACGCCAGACAAAATTCAAATTATCGTCGTCTTTTAGTGATCTCTTTGGTCTTGGATGCCGCAAATAGTTAGTAGAATCAAATAGGTGAAGTGAATTGCATCGCAAAAGCAATTTTGATAGATCTTTCTTGTGCTTGAAGGTTATATCCACCTATGGCAATCAAAGACCCCTCCCATTTAGATCTACATCCCATGCAATCCATCTGAAAATATTATCAAGTCTTGGAAAAGGTATAAATTCTAGAGCAAAGTTTTAGTTTCCAAGCTACAATGGTAGAGCCCTGTTGCTCAACACAAGCTATCTACAAACATTCACTTTGATCAAATGGTGGAGACTTGCCAATCAACTACATTCAAGGTGTCTATGGGAGTGCTATCTTCACAACAATGTAGTGGCATCCAAGACTTATGGGATATCAAAACCAAAACATGCCTACCATGCTCAATCAACTCAAATTCTTCATATCTTTCAGGATCACAGCTGCATCATCTGAAATATGAATGAAACTTCTTAGATTACATGGTTTATGATCCTCCCAAAGTTTTTAATTTTGTATAGCCACTCTTGCTTGCCTTCGCACTTGCTTTCTTGGGAACAAATACTTAGCAAGTCCTTGCTTTGATCGTGTCTTGAGTATGTTTGGAAACAAAAAAACATGGCAACCATTACATGAAAAGTAAACACCTAGTAAGATTGTATTTACATGATCAGGGAAAAGAGAGGATCAAAAAAGTCTATTCGAGGTGATATAAGAGATAAATTAATCCAAATCTCATGCTTTAGCAAGTACTATTTTTTATGGAAAATCAAGATCTCAATCAAAACCATTTGAATATTCCTTGTGAACTAGGAGATAAGTTTCCCACTCGACCAACCAAGAAAGCGAGAGGTGTGACAACCAAAAGGAGAAACAAGGTGATAACTGGCAACCGAAATTCATCAGGTTAAAGTCTAAGCAATGGTGGTTTTTGTTTCTGGTGCAATGTTTCTACTCTTGCGATGACCTTCACGCTGAGCTCAAGGAATTGCAGCTCAAGTACCAATCTTTCAAGTGCAACTATACGAAATCCAAGGTAGGTGGTATTGCATTTCAGATTTAATTTTGGATGTCGGGCGGGTTGTGTAGGCACTGATGTCGATTCCCCCCTGCAATTCGAATATGTCAGCTTGAGAATCAATGGCTTGCTTTCCTTAGCCCATACACTTCTATTTCGCAAGCCTTTTTTATCATGTAGGTTTCTTGTGCTTTCTAAAGGCTGCTAAACCGCATGCTATAGATGTGTTGGATCCCATCACATCTTGTCAATGTGTTTCTTGTCTCCCACGATGGGTTGTCTAGAAGGCAAAGAATTTTCTTCCAAGCAACTCTTGATTTTTGCATCAAACTGTGAATCAAAATTGACAAACCAACAGGTTGATAATCTCAAAATCTGCCGCACAACCCAAGCACTAGTCATAATAGCAATTGATGCTTCTTTTGTATTGGAAATTAGTAAGGATGTGGTTGGAGGGAAGAAGGAACTCTGCATCCCCCCCTCACTTGTTGGTTTGTTTGGATGCTTCTCGCCTCCCTTTCAGAGAGCCACAGACATGCTCAGATGCTTTGCATAAGTGCTTTTGCTTGTCGCCTTTGTTTTGGCATGCTTGCTTGCTTGAATGGATTTATAATAAGAGGGCTCAAGGGTAGGAGTAGGTGACCATACAAGCGCTCAGGTAGATTCAGATCCATCCTAGTTGAGGATCTGATTTGAGATCAGGGTGCTTGAAGAGAAGGAAAAAGATAGCAAGAGGAAACTAAAAGCAATGCACAGAGGAGACGGCAAAAAGAGCCAAGAAGTGAGCAAAGTGTGTCCAAGGTAAGAGAAGAAGAAGACAATTGGAGAGAGAAGGGTGGCAAAGAGGAAGGATCGATGATGCTAAGTAGTTTTACTTGTAGCATTCTCCAATTTGAAGTGCCATATGGAGCTACAAAGCATCCACTTGAACCTTCCAAGATTGTATGACGCTTGATAGTCAAAGGACCATCATCCTTGAACATAGTTGTGGATGAGAGAATCGATCAACTCGTCAAAAATCAGCTAGTAAAAATCATGCCAAACACTTTTAGAAATAGAGAAGAACTAACAAAAACTGAACTTTTGCTAAAAAAGCAAAGCCTAATAAAGCAAACAATCGAGAGAATCTACACCATTATATTTTCATGAAGATGAATGTCTCTACTTGTGACAAGTGGCCTCATGAGAGCTCAAAAAACAAAAACTTGCCTCTAGGTTGCCTACCGTAAATATGTGTTTTTGGCCTGCCCCTGGCATGGCCTTATTGATGGTTCATGGGGTTAAGAAGCGAAATTTGATTTGTAATTCATTGAGGCACCACTTTTTCATCCCCCTTTCTCTCTTGTTGCTATTTTGGTCCCATCATTTTCTCCTCTCTCTCTCTCTCTCTCTCTCTCTCTCTCTAAAAATAGAGGTACAAAGGTTGTGTCTCTCATCACCAACGCTCAGCCTCCCCGTTTGTATCTCCGTCCAGCTCAACCTCCCCGTCTGTATCTCTGTATAGCGCTGCCTCCCTGTCCGTACCTTTGTACAGTCGCTCAACCTCTCCTTCCATACCTCCGTACAACCAGCTGCTTAGCCTCTCCATATAGCCCGTCCATATAGTACATCCCGTATCGTACATCATGTTCGTACCTTCATCGTCTGTACCACAGCCCAAAGTCATACTTTCATACCTCCCCCCATCTAATCCTCTCCATTCCTCCAGCTCATACCTAGCCCTAGCCCTAGACCTAGTCCTAGTCCTAGTCCTCCCTAACCTCGAGTTGGACTAGACCCCCAACCCAACCCAAGGGTTAGGTTAAGCTAGGGGGTTCAACACACAACCAATTATCGACTGGCCTATCCTCTCCTCCAAGTCCCCCTCAACTCCCTCAACTCCTTCAACATCCATCAGGACTCGATACTCTACAGTTGCAGCCACCCATCCTCAAGTCAGAGGATCATATTTTTTATCTGCAGTAAGCAATGAGAGAGCTACGATTGGAGCTGGCAGAAGTAAAGGCCCGACTTCACATTCTGGAAGGGCTTGGTAAGCAGGCAGTAATTGATGTAGCTATAAAATCTTGTAAGGATTCCCCCCCTACCCCGTAGCTAGTCTCTATAGTCAAAGATCTTGTTCACAGTGAAGCACAAACTGCTAAAAAGGAAGTGATTGTGGAAGTGGACAACAAAGCAAGTAAGTCTGATATTCAAGCAAAGATTAAAGAACACAAAGCTAGATGTGATAATGCGCTGAAGATTAGAATAGGGGGACTCCCAGAAGATTGGTACAAAGAGGAGGACACATATAGTGAAATATTGACAAAGATCAAAGCAAGCTTGCCCAACATTGAATGGGTGAATGATGATGAGCAGGATGATGACAACTCTAGGCTAGCTTCTATTTGGCACTATAAAGGTCATGCAATCCTTAGACTGAAGTCAAAATATATGCGGCTCAAGCTTCCTTGACAATCTTACAAGTTGAAGGGCACCAAAGTATGGATAGTAGAGGAGCTTACACAAGCTCAACTCAAGATTAACTCAAGATTAAGGCAATTGAATTAGCTAAAGTAAGGGCTAACAGAAAGGATGGAAAATGGGTAGTTTATCGTGAAGGCGTAGCACTAATCAGATAGTTTAAAAAGATGCTCAGTTTAATGGTTGTTTACTCTTCCAGATTATCATGTACGTACTCTAAATAATATGGGTTGCTTTTTGCACTCCATGGGAGCTGCCATGTGCCCTCCCTAAAGCAGATGTACTAGAGGGTTTCTTGCTGTCCCATAGACCTTTTGGTCCTCACTGGACGTTAATAGACTTTCTTTCTTTCTTTCTCTCTCTCTCTCTCTCTCTCTCTCACACACACACATAGCTTGAATCCCCCCCTCTCTCTCTCTCTCTCTCCCCTTCTTCTACTTCTTCTTATTCTCTCTCTCTCTCTCCCCTTTCAATTTGCTAGCAGAGTCTATGCAATATTGCAAATCTATCTTTTTTTGTTCCTTAGAAAAACGTTCCATGGATTTAGCTCCTTAATAAATGTCTATACAAAAGGTTTCTATAGATGTGGGACTACGATTACACAAAACATTTGTACAAGAGTGGAGCTATGATTCCATTGATAGGAAATCCATTACGACAAATTTCATATTTCTTGACAATCTTTTTTGAGGCTTTTAAACAGTATAATGGACTTTGAGGAGATACCTTTGAAACCAATGCTTCATGAAAGCTCCAAATTGTGGATGGAATCTTGCACCTGTCAGATGGAAATGCCTCCATATAGAAAATGTACTAGTTCTTACACAAATCAAAACATTTTAGTTCTTGCACAGAACACCCGACAACAAAGGGGCAAGATCACACTGAGACTACCTATTTTGCTAGCAAAATAGGTAACAATGTAGCCACAGCCGCCTCTTCACAGCCTTGGTTAGACAAGGAAAGAGATAGAAATGGTAGCTTACTTGCTACTTTGTGCATTTTTTGTCCAGAGGGATTTGAGGTAGCAGCTCCGGATGTCGGAATGGTCTAAGAGCTAGCTTTTGTGAGTTAAAAAAGGATAAGTTATCCTCCTTTGAAGATAATCCTTCATCACAAAGAATCCTTACCATTCATACAATATTAGAGCAATATTATTGCTTCCTTAGAGCTTATGCTAGTTGAATGAGATACATGCCTCAAGTGCTTCTCTCCTATGCTTATACTCAGCACTTTACGTTTATTTTCCCGTGTGTTACCTTGGAACCTAGATTGAAGCTTTCATCCAATATTCTCCTGGGTCTCAACCATTCTAGAGTCCACAGAAGGTTTCAAAGTTGGTTCAATAGTCTCAACCATTCTAGCTAGTTAGGTTTAGATTGTTTGAAGGTTGTGATAAATGTCACGAATGTAGCATGCCATGGTTCTCGGGGGGGTCACTCATCATATGTAACCTTATCACGTGAGTTCAACAGAAGGATATTTTTTATTCCTAAAATTTACAGAAATAAATATACATAAGGGACTATTTAAAATAGTTTTGGAAAAAATTTACAGATTTGTATAGAAAAGGGGTACATTTTATTAATGAAAAAATTTACAGATAAGGGATTTTAAATATAGGCCTTGAACGCACGTGATATAGAGGGTTTATACATAGTGAACCCCCCGAGCCATGGTTAATCATCGTGTACGTAGTGAGACCTTCTTTAAACCATTTTATGAGCATGTATGCACCACAAAGAGGAAGAGAGATGTAGATGAGATTGGGTCCCTATACCCGCTGAGGGCCCCCTTACCCAAATAGGTCAAAATTTGCTTTATACTTGGAGAACTACGAAAGATGAATAAAGCTCCTTCAGAAAGCACGGAATGCAACTTTGAGGATGACCCTTCGACACTAAGAGCTGGCCAACGAATGCCTAAGAAACACCCCAATCTTTACCAAGGCCAATGTTTCCCACACTGTCGATGTAGACCACTGTTCAAGGCTATAGATTTGGCTAGTACTGTCCCCGGGCATATAGCGAAGCTACATGAGTGAGAGGTGTGAAGGGAGGACATAAATCTAAGGCGTATGGAGCTTGAGAAAACTGTGTGAAAGCTGAGAGATGTGGAGCGAAAGAGAGCTGATAAAGAGCCAAAAACTGGAAAAGAAAGCTGCTAAAACAGGACCCCAAACCTCGACTCTGAGACCTGGTTGTGCGTAGGCACCCTCCTGGAATCACACCAAACGGACTGCTAGGCTTGGTGCTATCTTGTAGGGAATTTTTGGAGGGGCTAGAGGCTTTGCTCTAGGATGGTGTAGGAGGTTGAACTCTGTGGCGAGCTGGATGAGAAATGAGGGCAACAAGCCCCCCTTATGTACTGGGCTGGAGGGCCTGATCAACTAGCACAAAACAGCCTACCAGCCAATTGTCTGGTTGGGCCTTAAATGCAACCCCTACTAGCTGCCTATGTTGGAATATGAATGGTCACCGCCCCACTTGTGAGCCCCCAAATGCGGTGTGCATCTGGGGGGTTCGCCGGAGAGAATAAAAGAATGGGGCTACCACATGGGCAGCATGTGGGCAGCAAGCCAAAGAGAGAACGTGGCAGAGGGAAGACACCATGGAGGACAACAAGGGCTTGGAAAGGCCACGGGGCTTTGTGTAGGGGATTCGAGCTGGAAAAGAGGCGACGAGCTGGCAGGTGGTGTCAGTAGTGTACGTGGTTGTACGTAGCAGTGCCACGTTGCACAATGGAGGCAAGAACAGCAGCACATGTGTTGGCGTGATTAGGGAGCTAGTTGGACTGGGTATAGCCAGCTAACCAAGCTTATTTATAGCCTGGATGCAAGGTTGGGCCTTGCATGGAAATGTGAGCCAAAGGCCTTGTTTTGTTTGCTCCTTTGGGGCGGTTTTTGAGGAAGTTGGCCAGTGTCACCAAGTTGTAAATATTCCAAAGTCGAATTCCAATTGACCATTTATTTGACCATAATAATGAGTCTTCCATTTATTCGACCATTCATAATTGATGAGTCTCATATATTTAATTATGTTCAAAAAGTTATCTTTTATTGGTCAAAGTATTGACTTCGGTCAAAGATACTTAACCTCGATTAAGTAAGCCTAAAGGAAGACTTAAGATGGTTAACCAAACCCATAGCGTTGACTTTGGTCAGAGAATGTTGACTTTGGTAAACGAGACTTAGCTTCCGCGAAGATGGTTAACTTCGGTTAGCCAAAATGTGCCAACCTCGCTTTAGAGAGACTCGTCCATAAGTAAGGTGCTTCCATTGTCGACCAAGCCTCTTAATTATGATCAAGAGGGTTGACCTCGATCGACCAGAGAAATTGTTTTATGTTATGTCCACATGTTTGCTTGGTGGGGACGCCCACAGAGACTAGGATTAGTCTAGAATTTATTTGCATGCAACAACGCTAACGATTAATGGGTGCCATGGCAATGTGCATTTATTTAATGGGTGCAGGTTCTAAGACGGCTTGATTCCTTAAGTGCTATGGAGCCTAGGGTCAGCCAAGAGGTGTCCATGTGACCGAGGGCTACTAAGACCCTAGAGTTTTGCTCTTTGTGGCATGTAGCTACATTTTAGCTAGTTGTTTGGACAAGTGGCATGTTGCCAAAGAATGATCATGAGAGCTCCATGCATCTATTCACGTTTGAATTTTTTTGTAACACAACTGAGGGCTGAACTGATCTTGTACACAGAATCTTTCTCAAGAAATAAAGACCTTCGGGGGGGGTCCATTGTCTTGGGCCCTAGTGTGCTTGTGTGTGAGAGAGAGAGAAGGAGAGAGGGAGAGAGTGATTTCTCAACAATAGTTTTGCTCAGCTAGCAAGAAAAAGAAATCAGTGACGCTGATTTGCGAAGGTTGAATTTTGGTGTGAGGTTTCATTGGTATCAGAGCAGTCCTCCCTAGCTTCTATGGTGGGAGCGATCAAGTAAAGATGGCAAGAAAATTGCACGCAGAGATCGGGTGATATGACTGTCATCAACGTCTCAGTTGCAAGCTCCCTCGAGGAGCTTGTTTTGTTTCCTATGAAGTTAGAACTCACACAATCTTAGCGTTTGTCGATGCTTCCAATTCTAGCTCGACTTTGGTAGACGCACAAGATGGTGGAACACTGACACCGAACTACATGGGCAGGCTGTTCGTGTTTGGGCATAACTTGCAGCTACGGGCAATGGATTGCAAATGGCCCTTGATTGAGTTGGAGCCGAATATTTTGTTCTGTTGCTGGATAATGCCTTCGTGAGCATCTAATCATGGAGGAAATCGGCGTCAGGTAATCGGGAGACGGTGGGAGGCCTAGACGGAAGCAACCACTGTGTGGGACCAAGTACTTTCGTCGGACTGCAAGAAAAACTTATGTCAAGCTTCTAGGAATCGTCCGTCGACGGATATCTGTCCATGAGTGCAAATCCCGGTATGACGACTAACGATGAACGGTATTCCATCTAAGGTTGGGGGAACACCACGTAGAGATGACGTGGCAGTAGTGCGCTGCCATGACGTGAGAGATGACGTGGCATGCAAGCTCGACATGGCATTGACGTGGCAGGTTACTATGCTGACGTGGCATTTTGACTAACACGTGGCAACTGACATGACCCTACCAACTAGACAGCTAAGGTGGCAAGGCCAGCTAGATACCAGATACTGAGGTGGCAGACCTGAGTTTAAATTACCTTGACCATAGTTAATGACGTCGTTAGAGGTCTAGTTAGTCTAGCCCAAATAGACCAATCTGGTTAGTGTAACCTGACTATAACCAATTAGCCATCCAGTTACCCAAAAAAAGAAGAAGGGGTTTTACATGTCAGATTTGTTGTCAAAGGCAGTTTTTGATGTGTCAGAAAACAACAGATAGATAGAGAAAAGCAGAGATTTGATAAGGAGATGTGCATGCTTTGAGCAGAGAAAAGAGGGGTCAGATGCATTTTTGACTGTCATTTGTAGTAACTAGAAAAGGAGCACACAGTTTTGAGGTTATGCTTTGACCTTCACAACTAGTTTTTGGCACTAAGTTGTGAATGCAATACACCTCTTGTTGAGGTATTTCTCATCTTGAAAAGGAGGCTATGCATTGGTTGCACATACTTTGTGTAAGAGTTTGCAAACCTCAAGGAAAGTTGGCAGAGAATGGCTTCACAACAGGATGCCATGCCCTCCCATGAGGAGTGCCAGGAATGATCAAGTCATGTAAGAGCAAAGTGTGTAGTCAAAGACTGAGGCAACCTACAGACATTTACTGGCACAACTCATAGGGATCCATTGTTTTGCAGGCTTGTAAATCCTCATGCAAAGGAAGAGCAGCAAAGAGTTTGTTTTGGGGCAACCCAGTAGGCGATAGCCAAAAGAGATCCCTAGACACAATCCCTATTCTTCCTGTAGATGATGTTTCCAGGAAGAGCAAGAAACCTTGCTATGAGGACACCAAGAAGAGAAAAAGAGGTAGTCAAGAAGGGAGTTCTCATCCCAGCACAAAGAAGGCCAGGCATGATCATAGCTCTTCAAGTTCTTCTACTTCTTTCATCTCTGCCTCTTCATTCTCATCATTGTCTTCTTCTTCTGGGTCATCAAAGCATAAGCATAAGAAGAAGGAGTCATCCAAGAAAGCAAAAATGAAGGAGTTCAAAGAAGGTGGGAAGTTTTTCAAGTTTACTACATTTAATGGCCAATACTGCCAACTAGAAAAGGCCATGCCATTCATTAGACAGTGTAACCGGCCTCCAAACACTCAGAGGGCAGTGAAACCAATCTTTAGACCACTTTTGCACTTAATTATAGCTCACATAGCATTTATTACACCCATTATCCATTGCATCACCATTGTAAAACATTCACCCTTTTGATAATAAAAGAGAAATTGCTAGAGGCTAGAATGCCCCTAACTCAACAAAGCATACACAAGTGCAAACGATTGGCCCCAAATCCTGTGGCACCCCTTTCGGTATTTCTTTATATTTCACGGTGAATCTTTTACAAGTTGCATCTGGGAGACCTTCCCTGCAACACTGAAACTGCAGTTTGATTCACTAAGCCTTCACAAGGCTTCAAACATCCAATACCATCACATACATGCACTTAATCCATAGGCATATACCAAAGGAATTCTTGTCTTTGAGTGCATTCCAATAGTTGTCCAGATGCATGAACACTTTGCACCCCAGTTGCACTCACTGAGTGGCATCCATAGGCAACCAATAGTGCTCACCAAAGCATTAAGAGAAAAAAAACCAGCATAGTACCCAATCACAGAGTGACCATTGCGACATAAGCATTGAAAGCTTGAACCAAATCTTCAAACATGAAAAGGATGCTCTAGCCAATGTCCATTTGCATTCTCAACTAGAGAGAAGTGCAAATACATGAAGAGGGTGTCATGACAAGAGATCACTAATCCGTGATTAGTAGACATTAAAATATTATTATATATTATACACCAATGGTGTAACATGTATATGTATTTATGATGGACACCGACCGATTTGTTATGGTGGTCGATCATCTTAGTATATAGGACTAGTCGAGCTGGAGCCATTGCTTTAGATGGCATCGAATTTGGACATGTGACACTTATTCTATTAATAAAAATGTGCACACACGTGTCTAGGTCCTAGGGGCAATACGAAGCGAAGGGTGCATTAAGGTGCATTGAATGGTAGATGCATGGGTCATAGGCTAAGGGTAGGTGTAAATGGGAAGATGGAACTTGAGTGATCCATAGGCATATACCAAAGGAATTCTTGTCTTTGAGTGCATTCCAATAGTTGTCCAGATGCATGAACACTTTGCACCCCAGTTGCACTCACTGAGTGGCATCCATAGGCAACCAATAGTGCTCACCAAAGCATTAAGAGAAAAAAAACCAGCATAGTACCCAATCACAGAGTGACCATTGCGACATAAGCATTGAAAGCTTGAACCAAATCTTCAAACATGAAAAGGATGCTCTAGCCAATGTCCATTTGCATTCTCAACTAGAGAGAAGTGCAAATACATGAAGAGGGTGTCATGACAAGAGATCACTAATCCGTGATTAGTAGACATTAAAATATTATTATATATTATACACCAATGGTGTAACATGTATATGTATTTATGATGGACACCGACCGATTTGTTATGGTGGTCGATCATCTTAGTATATAGGACTAGTCGAGCTGGAGCCATTGCTTTAGATGGCATCGAATTTGGACATGTGACACTTATTCTATTAATAAAAATGTGCACACACGTGTCTAGGTCCTAGGGGCAATACGAAGCGAAGGGTGCATTAAGGTGCATTGAATGGTAGATGCATGGGTCATAGGCTAAGGGTAGGTGTAAATGGGAAGATGGAACTTGAGTGATCTCAAGGGACATTAATGAAAGGGTATCACCCTTTCATTGTGAATCTCACGTAGCATTCTTCATTCACCTTGCATTCATCCGCCATCTCTCACTCACACCTTGCATGTAGGTCGAAAATAGAAACAAGTACTCTCACGAGGGCGCTCTTCCCCATTGGAGGGCCAATCGACATTCAAATTCTGCATGCATTGCATACATTTGCATTATCGAGAAGGCTAGTTCTTCACACTTGGTATCAGAGCAGCGACAACCCACGAAAGGGACAGCAGGAGAAGAGGAAGAGTGCAGCGAGACATAGGGTGGAAGCATGCGAAACAAAGTCATAGGCCATAAGCGCAAGCACATGAGAAGATTGCGTGGAAGAGAGCCACACAAAGAGGCATCGTGCAGGAAGGCCGCATGGAAGGCACTAGAGAAGAGCAAAGCATAAAGGTGCGAATGTGGAGGTGGAGGATCGGGCGAACGAAAGGGCACGAGGCAACAGAGGGCCGTAGATTCGAGAGTGCAACAGTGCCTTGATTGGCTCTTGTGTGGAAGACGAAGGACGGATTCTAGCGTAGGAGGTCGAAGCCTCAGGCGAAGATATTTCTGACCATTGTTAATCCCGAATCTAGGAGCCCCTGAGGTAAGGGCTTTCTGAGAGTGCTCTCAATGGAAGCAAGAAGAGGGAGAGAGAGAAACAAAGAGCCACACAAGTTTTGGTGGGTGCAGAACCACCCTAATCTTCTTTTTCATTCATTTATATATGTGTTTGAGTATTGTACATAACCGGGGTAAAGGCACAGTGACCTTTAACCCCCACAACCTCCCACTTAAAGGACAATGTGCCTTTAAGGGAGAACAACCAGTGAGCATACTATCCAATGCCCATCAATACACAACAATACTCAAACTGCTGACTAGGTAGACTCTTCATCAGCATATATGCAGGGTTATTATCTGTATGAACCTTGACAAGCTCTATGCTCTTGTCCTCAAGTACCTCCCTGATGAAATGGTACCTGACCTCAATGTGTTTAGTCTTTGCATGAAAGACCGGATTCCGTGCTAGCTGAATAGCACTCATAGAATCACTATGCAATGTTGATACACCTGTATGAATCCCCAAATCTCCCACTAGCCAATCAAGCCAGATAGCCTCCTTGCAACCCTATGTGGCTGCAACACATACTCAGCCTCTGTGGTAGACAAAGCAACACACTTCTGTGCACGAGACATCCACGACACTGCACCACTTGCAAAGGTGAACACATAACTAGAAGCGGATCTCTTACTATCCACATGCCCTGCATAGTCTGAATCTGTGTACCCAAGTACACACATGTCTCCTCTACCAAAGCAGATGCACATCTCCTTGGTACCCTTCATGTACCTCATGATGCACTTAACTACCTCCCAATGCCTCTTTCCTGGATAAGCCATATACCAGCTAACAACTCCCACTACAAATGCAATGTGTGGTCTAGTAGCTATCATAGCATACATAAGACTCCCAACTGCTGATGCATAAGGAACCTTGGCCATCATGTCCCTTTCCTCATCTGATTTGGGACTATCTATATGACTCAGTTTCACATATGGAGGCAATGGAGACACTACCTTCCCCCCCTCCATATTGAAATGCTGCAATACTTTTGTAACATAATCTTTTTGTGAAAGCCAAAGGAGTTTCCTACTCCGATCACGCGTGATGCGCATACCAAGAATATGACCTGCAAGTCCCAAATCCTTCATATCAAAGGCCTCATGCAACTTGGCCTTTAATGCATCTAGCTCATAAGTATTCTTGCTAGCCAATAGCATATCATCCACATATAGTGCCAAGATTATCAGGCTATTATCCTTAGCCCTTTTAGTGTAGAGGTAGTGATCAATTTCACTCCTTCTAAAACCCTGGGACCAAATGAAAGCATCAAACTTTTGATACCATTCTCTAGGCACTTGCTTAAGACCATAGAGACTCTTCTTCAACTTGCAAACTAAATGCTCTTTGCCCTTTTCTTCAAAGCCTTCTGGCTGCACCATGTAAATTTCCTCATGCAAACCCCCATGCAAGAAAGCTGTCTTTACATCCATCTGCATAAGCTCCATATCCTTTGATGCCACTAGTCCAAGCATGCATCTAAGTGTGGTCATCTTCACAACCGAAGAGAATATCTCATCAAAGTCCACACCCTTCTCTTGCTTGAACCCTTTAGTGACCAAATGGTCCTTGTACCTAGGCACATCATCACCTATAACCTTCATTTTGTAGACCCATTTACATGGCAATGCTTTCTTCCCATGTGGCAAAGAAACCAAGTCCCAAGTCTTATTCTTCATAGGTGAACTCATCTCTGATTGCATAGCATACTCCCACTTGCGTTGATCCTCGCGCATCATAGCCTCTTTGTAGCAAGAAGGCTCCCCACAATCAGTAAGCATCACATAATCTACCCCTGAAACAAACCTATCAGGAAGTCTAGACACTCTAGATGATCTTCTCAAGGGCATTTCAGCTTGTTGTCCCACCTGCATATCAGCCACATTTGGCTCAGCATTTCATGTGCACATGCCTAACACCCAAATATATGCAAATGAGAGTAAGAGGGCTTCTTGCCACTCCATGCCTCTTCAAGAATACCACCATCCAAACTCTTACTAGCTGATCTACTGATCACATGCACTATAGTCTTCATTGCCTCAGCCCAAAAACCACCAGAAATACTTGCATTGGAAAGCATGCCTTGCAACCTTTCTTGAATGGTACGGTTCATCTTTTCTGCGACTAGATTTTTCTCTTCAAAACCTTTGTGGGAGCCCAATTCAAAACATAGTTTGCATGAGGCTTTCGAACCAAAACCTATGAGGCAACTTTTTACTAGTAAGCATGCATCTATCCATCTCCATAAGAGTGTGATTCTTGCACTCAGCTTTACCATTTTGCTGAGGTATAAGCCTCATGGTAAGCTGATGTGTGATGCCTTTCTCCTTCAAAAAATCCTCAAACTCATGAGACATATACTCCCCTCCTCTATTTGTACGAAGTGTCTGCACCTTGAGTCCTGTCTCATTCTCAACCATAGCTACAAAGTTTTTGAAATGCATAAACACTTCTGATTTTTCCTTAAGACCATAGACCCAAGTGTAGTTGGTGAAGTCATAGATAACCACAAAAGCAGGTGTCCTCGTGGGACCACATATATCACTCGTGAGGACCACAGACATCATTGTGAATGAGCTGTAATTTACGTGTAGCTCTCACTGCACCATCCTTCTTAAAAGGAAATCTATGCATCTTGCCAAGGATGCAACCCTCACATGCATGAGGAGGAGGTGACTCCAAAGGAGTCAATGCATCAACCATAGCATGCTTCTGAAGTGTCATTAAGCTGCCATAGCTCATGTGCCCATGTCTAGCATGCCATAACTCCGCATTCTGCATCGCAATAGTAGGAGTACTCACTGAAAGTACAAGATCAAATCTTTTCTTAGATCTATCAAGCTGAAAAAAACCCCGATACAAAGTGCCAGACAACATCAAAGCATAGTCATTCTCTTTGTCTCTAATTGCACACTTAGCATCATCGAATACAACCTAAAATCCTCCTCTAGTGAGAGAGGACACTGAGAGAAAATTCTTCTTTATACCTGGCACTTTATACCTGGCACATAAAGAACATTTGAAATTCTAAAATCTGTGCCATCAATGGATGTGAGGATAATGTCCCCCGCTCCACGCACTGAATAAGAAGAATTATTTATGCAATTCACCTTCCTTTTAGTAGGTGGAGGATGCAAAGATGCAAAAAAGCCCTTCTTGGAAGTGATGTGCTTAGAAGCACCACTATCAAAATACCAAGTATTCAGTGTCTCATTGACACTGAGAGAGCATGCATCCTTTGAAGGATCATAATTAGAAGTCAAGAAAGCATAAGGATCACCCTCGATAGTGGTTGGAGCATCTGAACTACCCACTGAAGAATCAAAAATGCAAGACAAAAAGGCATAGTGCTCTTCCACAAAGTTGGCTGTAACATCTCCCCTATCATGTGCATGAGAAGCTGATGCATTTGACATAACCATACCTGAATCCCTAGCTTCTTGCAGTAGTTCAAATGCCCTTCTTTCTAGGCTT
Source organism: Dipteris shenzhenensis (assembly GCF_047967505.1). Taxonomy (NCBI): domain Eukaryota; kingdom Viridiplantae; phylum Streptophyta; class Polypodiopsida; order Gleicheniales; family Dipteridaceae; genus Dipteris; species Dipteris shenzhenensis. Next base: position 24,132,858 of record NC_141602.1, on the reverse strand, counting down.
ATCTACATCACCCTTAGCCTTATAAGAGGGCTATCCTGAATCATCTTTATGCTGATGTGTGGGCTGATTGGCATGTTGCTTTTGCTGCCCTTTTCCCTTGGGCTTAAACTTAGAAAGCATGGCATGCTCTTCAGCCCATCTTTGCATATTTCTTTGTGTCTACGCCCTCTACAATAGAAGTCCTACCAACTCGTGAAAAGAGAGAGGATTGCTATCCCCCCTCAATGAAAAATTCAGCGAGGTGTGGAAACCAAGATAGGACTCAAGAAGCAAGAAGAGAATTCAGAGTGGTGTTAATCATCTTTGAATCTAGAATAACTTCATCAATATTCAGCAACTGCACCCTTAAATCTTTAAGCTTTGTGAGGTGAGTGTTCATGAGGCAGTCGATAGAGCAAGCGAGGAAAAGCAAGCAGGCCCAAAAAAGCGAGCGAGCTTTTCCATAATTTCCTTATTGAGGTACTCAACATAGCTTTGTGGAAACCACTATTTGGGAAGATTCTCAAAAATAAAACTTATGTTACTGTGTGTAACTATACCAACATTGCGAATTATAGTCTACCTTAACTTCCAATTGGAGCCATACTCACATTATGCAACAATAGTATGTGGGTTTGAAAGAAACCGAATTTCCACTCCAAAGTGGATTCCATTACTAATACAACAATTCTTTTGCATTTGAAATGGGCCTTATTATCAAACTCCTTCAATAATCAAAACAAATGCATTGCTTGATATGTTGAACTTAGTAACGTAAACATCACTTCACCCATACGTGGGGAAAAAAAACTGTCTGTAGACTTCATAGCATGGGATTGCATCAACACTTATGACATTCAAAATGGTTCTTCTTATTAAAAGTGTTAACCATGAAAGAAGTTAATGTTTAAAAATATTTCACCTGTATGTTGAAAAACCCAAGTGTCATTTATGACATTCAAAATTGTTCTTGCAACCATCCTGTAGTTTCTAGAGATTTTGCCCATACTTCCAACCCTTTCCCTTCAACCACTAAGAGGTATCTAATAGTTTTATAGAACACTTGAGATATCATCACCTCCTAATACAAAACCATTATTACTTTTTGTAGAACACTTGAGATATCATCACCTCTTAATACAAGACCATTCTTACTATTTGTAGAACACTTGAGATATCATCACCTCTTAATACAAAACCATTCTTACAATTTGTATAACACTTGAGATATCATAGTATTTGTAGATCACTTTAGATATCATCGCCTCTTAATACAAGACCATTCTTACTATTTGAGAGATTAATGGATTGAAGGTTTGAAGCTCATAGGAGACGAAGGAAGAGAAAGTTAGTTTCAACATGAGGACAATAAAATTAATTGGAATATTTTGACTTATGTATTATACCTTTTTGAAGACTATGAATTTAAGTCAGATTCAACATTAGGATGATAAAACTAACTAGAATATTTTGACTTATGTATTATATATTTTTGAAGACTATGAATTTTAATTAGGAGAGGCACGCACACTACTTAGTAAATACACCAGTACTACTACTAGCCTATGACTATTAAGCCTAGTAGCACCAGTGTGATTTTGAGCCCTGTATCAGCCTTTCGATAATTTTCTTTCATCGTTAGTGCAATAGAAATTATTCCTTCTATCATAAGAATCTTGCCAAATTTATTCAAAGTGATGATTTTGTAGTCTACAGCCACTATCCTCTTACTCTCAAAAATATATTAAATGTGAGCACCCATTTTTCTTGTATGATCAACCCTGGACTATGCTACAATAGGACATTACTAGAACAAAAAAAATATGAATTGATATGGCGATGTTCGGTGTGAAATAACCAAATTAAGGATTTAATAAGAAAGAATCAACCAGAATCAATAGGCTATTCAATGGCTCAAATCTGCATAGAAATTATAATTTGCCTCCTAACTGTTATGCATTCCAACTCCTCATGTTTGACAAGAATGCAAACAATAATGAAATCACATTATTTTTAGTTTCAAAGCAAGCAAAGCACCAAAAATAAATGCAAATGTATTGGATGAGGAATAAATAGGTATAGATATAGATAGACCTATACATATGCATTCATAGATATAATGATGATTAAAGTTGGATGGTCGTAATAATATTATGTGTACTATCATTGGGATTAGGACTACTATTGGTAATATTGTATGTAGTAGTAGGAGAACTACGATTAAGGAACACTCTAATAAAATTACTAATGGTAGTGACAAAACTACCACTAGTAGTTTGGTAATTACCCCTAACATCTACAACAAATATTTGATGGGTAGCTAGTATTCTAAAGGTCAAAAGGCCCCAATTATGCTATAATAATGGACCAAAAAAGAGAGTGCTATAGCATCACCTAAGAGTGACTTTTTATCCATGAAAGAAACAAGTCGATGCAACCTAGGTCATACAGATCTAGGTCATGTGGAGTGGTTCGTGTCTCTTTCCTTGATAAAAAAGTTACACTACCTTTGATAGTAACTACAAAGATTGCTGCCATAGTGCCATGGAGTAGCCCCTAGGTTGCACCATCATCCTTTTTTGCTTTTGAGGCATTAAGTTTGATCCACCGATTTTATGTAGAATTATTCTACTATATGTTCACATGTCCTTAATAGGATCTTGATATAATCCCTTCCATTGTATGTACTTTTACTATAAGTTTCACATATCCTTAACAAACCACCAGGCTTCAACACAAATTCATTCTTATGTTTCAAGCCTTAAACTCAAACACCCTTGTAAAAGGGATAATGTATTAAAGCTACATTTAATCCATCAAATCTTTTGAATGACAGTTCTATTGAAAATTCATGTATCATCAATAGGATTTCATCTAGTATATATTTATTTGTCTTTAATAGTATGCCTAAACATTCATATATCTTCAATATTATTTCTCTCATGTGTTCCAATATCTTCAAAAGGATACCTTTATTTATGTCCAAACTTGAGCATTGATTTGTATTTATCAAACACAATTTCACTCCACCTATTCTTTAGAATGAAATTTTTTCACCAAAAGTGGGCCAAACGTAAGGTCTTTCCATATATTCTTAAGAATGAAATTTTTGGCCTTACATTGGCAAGTCTATGGAATGAGGGTAAGGCCAAATTCTAGTACGGTGCATTAGGTCTTGATTAATGCTTCTTTAGGCTTGAATATTTAATGCATTAACTTCACGACTATTATTTATGCTTGAACTTGTAATGTATTAATTTCATGACTTAGGATTTTATGAAGTTACATCTAACATGTCCCAAATTTAATGGAAATCAATATCCTACATAACACAACAAAGTATCATCATATCCCTTCCCAAAGTCATTTCTACCTAGCAACTCTCCTGGCATTTTCACTGCCTTGCATTTGAGTTAGCTATGATGAAGAATGTTTCCTGCCTTTGGAACCTCTTAGAGTTACTGTTAGCATGATCTAATTTCATGTACCCCAAAACTTGAGACTTGGAGATTCCCATATCACACCAGTGGTAGTTGTCTTGTCCACTCTCAATGCTAGTAAGAGCTGGGCCCCATGATGAAATAGGATATATTCATCACCCTACATCTAATGCAATGATTGACACAACTTTCTTTGGACCTGACTATGTAGTTTACAACCCAAAATTGGTGCTAAAATTGTAGACTGGGAGATTCCCATATCACACCAATGGTAGCTGTCTTGTCCACTCTCAACACTAGTAAGAGCCGGTCCCCATAGACCGGTAAAAGAAGTCTTTTTGGAGGGTCAATTTTTTTCCTCTGTCTTCTCCGGCCCCATGACGGAATAGGATATATTCACCACCCTACATTTAATGCTAGAATTGACACAGGACATGACTATGCAGCTTACATCCCAAAATTGGTGCTGAAATTGCATACCGGGCATCTCCATTTTTCGGGGGGTGTCCCTAGCGACCCCTTGGACTTGCTCTATTTGTCTAGTTGGGTCTCTCCACAAAAATCAGAGTGGGGCCTATTTTCCCCATCTAGTAAAAGTATATGCATCAATATGTATGTATGTATGTATGTATGTATGCATGCATCCATGTATGTATGTACACACACACACACATATGTATGTATATATGTATATATGTATGTACATATATACATACATACATACATACATACATACATATATATATGTGTGTGTGTATATATATGTATGTATATATATATATATATATATATATATATATATGTACGTATGTATGTATGTATGTATGTATGTATGTATGTATGTATGTATGTGTGTGTGTGTGTGTGTGTGTGTGTGTGTGTGTGTGTGTGTGTGTGTGTGTATGTGTGTGTGTATGTTGATGCATATATGTATATATTGATGTATATATTAATGCATAAAATTTTGACATATGGAGAAAATGGACATGAAAACCATCTAAATTGGCTCTTGTCATTCGATTTGATATATGACATGATCCCATTTCGATTTGTAAGTCCAAAGATATGGGGTCCTACTTTTAGGGCCTAAATGCCTAAAATAGGTAGCACGTTAACGCGCTACCTATTTCATGCATTTAGGCCTCAAAAGTAGGACCCCATTGGCAACACAATGGGGTCCTAGTTTTGAGGCCTAAATGCATGAAATAGACAACGCGTTAATGCACTGCCTATTTCAAGCATTCAAGCCCTAAAAGTAGTACCCCGTATCTTTGGACTTGCATATCCAAATGGGGTCATGTCATATATCGAATCGAATGGCAAGATCCAATTTAGATGGTTTTCATGTCCATTTTCTCCAGCAACTAAAACTATATTCATCAAATAATGTTGATCAATTTTTGGCATACCCCCCCAAAATCAAGACCCCCATTGCAAAGAAAGGTAAAGAACACAAGTGCTTGTTCTTATGCTCATGAGACAACAAAACGCATGACATGGGAAACCAATGGGGTCTTACTTTTAATGTTTGTATGTATGTATGTATGTATATATATGCATGTACATACATACATATGTGTGTGTGTGTGTGTGTGTGTGTGTGTGTGTGTGTGTGTGTGTGTATGTTGATGCATATATGTATATATTGATGCATACAATTTTGATATATGGAGAAAATGGACATGAAAATCATATAAATTGGCTCTTGCCATTTGATTTGATATATTACATGATCCCATTTGGATTTGTAAGTCCAAACATACGGGGTCCTACTTTTAGGGCCTGAATGCCTGAAATAGGTAGCGCATTAATGCACTGCCTATTTCATGCATTTAGGCCTCAAAAGTAGGACCCCATTGGCAACACTTTTAGGGCCTGAATGCCTGAAATAGGCAGCGCATTAACGCACTGCCTATTTCATGCATTTAGGCCTCAAAGGTAGGACCCCATTGGTGTTGCCAATGGGGTCCTACCTTTGAGGCCTAAATGCATGAAATAGGCAGTGCGTTAATGCGCTGCCTATTTCAGGCATTCAGGCCCTAAAAGTAGCACCCCGTATCTTGGGACTCACATATCCGAATGGGGTCATGTCATATATCAAATCAAATGGCAAGATCCAATCTATATGGTTTTCATGTCCATTTTCTCCATCATTTAAAACTATATTCATCAAATAATTTTGTTTATCAATTTTTGGCATACCCCCCCCAAAATCAAGACCCCCATTGCAAAGAAAGGTAAGGAACACAAGTGCTTGTTCTTATGCTCATGAGACAAGAAAATGCATGAAATAGGCAACCAATGGGGTCCTAATTTTGCTGTATGTATGTAAGTATGTATATATGTATGTATATACATACATATATATCCATATGTGTGTGTGTGTGTGTGTGTGTGTGTACACACACACACACACACACATATGTATGTATGTATATATATATATATATACACACACACACACACATATATACATACATACATATGTATATATTGATGCATATCTTGATGCATATCTTGATGTATATATTCATGCATATAGTTTTGATTGATGGAGAAAATAGGCATGAAGACCATCTAAATTATCTCTTGCTGTTTGATTTGATATAGGACATTATCCCATTGGGATTTGTAAGTCCAAAGATACGGGGTCCTACTTTTAAGGCCTGAATTCTTGAAATAGGTAGCTTGTTAACATGCTGCCTATTTCATGCATTTAGGCCTCAAAAGTAGGACCTCATTTGGTCCTACATGGGGTCCTACTTTTGAGGCCTAAATGTATGAAATAGGTAGCATATTGACGTGCTACCTATTTCAAGCATTTAAGCCCTAAAAGTAAGACCACGTATCTTTGGAATTACTAATCCAAATGGGGTCATGTCATACATCAAATCGAATGGCAAGAGCCAATTTAGATGTTTTCATGCCTATTTTATCTATTTAATAAAAATAGATGCATCAAATAATGTTGTTTATTAATTTTTGGCATACACCCCCCAAAATCAAGACCCCCATTGGAAAGAAAGGTATGGAACCCAAATGCTTGTTCTTATCTCCGTGAGACATTAAAAAAGAGGCCTGGTATCCCAAAAATGGGAGCGTGTCAATGCGCTATCATTTTTGGGTTGCCAGGTCTCTTTTTTGTTGTCTCACGAGCATACATATGGAGGTTATTATACAATATAACTAAGAAGTAGTATTGAAGTAGTTCTACAATTTGGATGCATTAAGAGCATTCATATAGCAAGGAAGAATATAATAATTGAATACATTTTTTTTTTCAATACATATTGCTAGTGAGACTACCAAAAAGAGGCTCTACCCCTCATGATGTCTCTGGATATAGAATATGAGATTGCTTGATGCTTGGATTGCAGCTAGAAATGTTGCATGGGCAAAGCCACTATATGCCTCAAGTGTTGGAAATCGGTGTATGGTTCAAGTGCTAGAATGTGCAAATCATGGCCAAAATCAAGACCCCTTAGAGATTCCATGAGGGCTATCCTTTTACTACTACACACATCACCTTTAGTCGAGGGCAGAACCATTCGTCATCACAGGAAGCAGGTTCATGGGACCCCATTCCATGATCTAAGGCATTATTCAAAGACAAAGTATTTCTCACCATTCCCAAATCAAGTTTCCCAATTCCTAATCTGATTGATTTCATTTAGTGGACTTGCAATGCTTGCAAAGCCCTTGCTTAAGCTTGAATGAGCCTCTTGATTTTGGGGGTATAATGGTCAAAAATGACTTAACATGCCCAAAATCAAGAGGCTCATTCAGGCTTAAGCAAGGGCTTTGCAGGTCTTATTTTTAGGTGGAAAAAGCATGAAAAATGACAGCGCATTAATGTGTTTCCATTCTTATGCTTCCCCCCTACAAAAATAAGACCCCCAAGTTATTCATTGGAGACACCAAAATGAGGGGGAGGATGACGTGAGGAGTAGAGGAGCTGGCCAATGAGGGGAGGGACAGCCTTGGAATTGCTAGCAACAAGCATGATGCAAGGAGGTCAGAAGGCAAAGAAGCAAGGAGGTGAGGAGATGAGGAAGCAAGGAGGTGAGAAGGCAAGAGGCAGTCTTGAAGGGCAGCAAGAGGGTGGAGGTGGCCGAAAGAGTAAGCAGGAATTCACTAAGCAAAATTAATCCTTATGATGAAAATGTGTTTATATTTCCCAAGCTACCTTTGAAGTCTTGCATGGCTGAATGTGAGGAATAATGAACCTCTTGACAGAAAGAGAAATCACCGATAGAGCTTGCGCATCCCTGGAATTCTATCTTTTCTGCTCTACTATGGGAGCCACTAGTGCAACAGTTCCAATTCCTTGTGCTACATTTTGACCTCTACCCCTGCCTCCAGCTGTAGGAGTGACAAGTGTAGCCACAGAATTTGGCCTTGCTTCATCTCCATTGACATCATCCCAAAGACGTTTGCCAACCAAGATGTTGTGAACCATAAAACTTCACAAGGAGTAGTTGGTGCCATTCAACTTATCCTCTTGTGTGAGGACTCCAAACACTTCATTGGAGTTGTTCTGAGCCATTTTTGCTAGTTAAAAACACAGCAAATTGAACAAGTAAAATCCCTTCCTGGGATGCAAAATGCACAACTAAAAGTCGCCAAAGAAAATCTACCCACAGTGACAAATACTGTCACAGCTCGAAATGCACCACAATGCTTTGCAAATACCCAAAAATATGCAAAAAGTGGCAAAAGTCTGCAAATGGACTCACACTGAGTCCAAAACTACTTGCAAATCTCCAAAATGCTCTTTCAACTACCAAGTTGCATCCACAATGCAAAAGCGCCAAATTAATGCAAGAAATTGCACCTGAAAGGGACAAATGAACCAAAAGCCCCAAATTTTTCCTGCAAGATTGCAAGCAAAACCAAAAAGCCCAAAATTTTTGGAGCACGTGTTCTGCAACTTGACTGTAATGCTTACAACAAAACAATATGCCCCAAATGCGCTCCCAAAATGCAAGCCAAACAATGGCTATCTGCAAGAATGTCTATCAAAGAAGACCCTCAAGAATGCCTGCAGAGAAAAGAACCTGCACAGAAGGCCTTTTTCCACAACTCCTGCAAATGCACAGAGATGAGTACGGACTCCTGCAAGTGTACGGATTATGGAATCCGTACAGTGTATGGATGCCTGTATGGGAGTTGTATGGCAAAAGTATGGTTGATCTGACAGGAGTGTACGTTGTATGGTGCGTTGACAACAACTGTACAGAACCTGCAATACGGAAGCGATTCACACGTGTGATGCTGATGCAATACAGACGGTGGCGGGAATGAATGCTGCAGGCGTACTGATGGTACGGTTGAATGGAATGCAGCTGTACGGTTGTACGATGACATAGAGTTGTACGGATGGTGGCGTAGACTAGTATGGGCAGGCAGTACCGAATCCATATAGTCCTATAGACTGTACAGTCAAGAGGTCATGAGCTGGAGCTGAAGTATGGGTACTGGAGGCTGTTGTGAAGTAGGAGCAAGAGTAGCGAGAACCTGCTCTGATACCAAATGTGAGAACAAAGAGAGCAAGAGTGAGCAAGAGAGTGAGCTGAACGTAAGTCTGTTGAATAATGGATTGAATGAAATGAGTACAAAAGAGAAGTGAGGGGGTTTTGTCTAAGTGACAAAACCCTATCTTATCCATTAACCATAGTTAGGGATTAGACTGTGGTTAGGGGAAAAATCCCAAAGAGGGAAAAGTGCCCCTAACCCACTTACTACATTACATTGGCCATTGTCTAGAATATGATAATAATTTTAACAATTACAGCTACAACTCAAGCATTAGAGAGGTATTTCTTTTGGCTAGCGATGTGAAAAGACATGCATCAGTTTGTTACAGAATGCCTTCCTTGTCAGAAGGTCAAATATGATAGACGGAAGGCACTTGGCCTACTTATGCCTCTTCCTGTGCCTCAGGCACCATGGGAAAGTATTGCAATGAACTTCATTTTTGATTTGCCAAGATCAAAGTTGTTGGCTATGGCAATCGATGAATACTCATAAATGAGTGAGAAAGAGCAAAAAATGAGCTCCTATGATCAAAATGCTGCAAGTACAAGAGTGGAGGCCCAAGGGAGAGCCAACATAATAAAACCCTAGGGCTAACTTTCCTAACTGGACTAAGTGTCCTAAGTGACCTAGATGGTACATAAACTAACTGTACCAATAGTCCTAACTGACTATAACTAGGCCTACAAGTCTCATACCAAGGTATAAGTGGCATCTATGGATAACCCATGAGATAGCCTACAATAGCAGTGGAGCCATCTCCTCAAAAGTTACCGGTGCCGTCCTTTGCCTTGCAGTCATCGTAGTCACAAAACTACTATAGCTCCAAGGGAGCATTCTGAGCAACAACCTTGCTATCTTGGTCGAGCTCGTCCTTTGACCAACTGCCACTAGTTGAACCCACAACCTTCATCTTGGTGATGTATTCTTGTGCCGATTCCCCTTCATCCATACTCATGCTAAACAGCTTTGTCTCGAGGTCAAAGATTCTCATCTCATTGTCGAGCTCGTACATATCCCTCAAAGTTGTCTAGGCCTCACAAGAATTGTCTGACATCTGAATATGCAGCAGCACCACATCCACCATCGTACTCACAATGATAGCCAAGGCTTCCATCCCATATATTCCATGCTCTCACTAAGACAGGGTCTGCAGGCGTTGATGTGGTTGAAGTAGTCACGATGGCTTGAGGTACCAGCTCCATCTCTGTTGTAATCCCCATGACTCCCTCAACACCAAATGGCTCTGGAGCTTCATCTTCCACAATAGGTAATTGGCCCCGTCGAGCTTGCATGTCTCACCAAAGTTTGGGATCTGGTATCTATTGGCCATGATAATGAACTGAATCAAGGTCGTCCTTCAGCAAGGTCCTTGCCTTCAAGCTCCACTTCCCGAGAACTCCGTCAGGGCTACAACACGGGACCTACTGGAGTATCGTGATTGACGTGTTGGTGTTGGGCCTATGTGGGTCGGTGAGAGGGGATGTTGCAAAATGAATGGTCACCTCCCCACTCATCAGTGGGGTGGAACACAGAGAGAAGAAAAGAATGGGGCTGCCACATGGGCTGCCATGTGGGCAACAAGCCAAAGAGAGAACCTGGCAGATGGAAGACACCATGGAGGACAGGAGGATTACCAAAAAGCGAGTAGCCCCAAATAAGCGAGCAAGATTAAATAGGTTTCAAGCGAGCAAGAACCTCATCCAGCATCTTATTCCTCTCAATATCATTGGAACAATTGATGTGATCATAAGCAAATTAAACATATTCCAACAATGAAGGCATGCCTGAAACTCACAATTAACTTCTCTTTCATCCCATACTATCAATTTGAGTCGTTGTGGAGAGGTAGAGACACAACAATACATAAAATTTGCGATAAAAAAAGCAAACACTACTCAGATTGAACATCCACACAACAAGATAATGATAGATCACAAGGTAGAATATATGATTGAAAATATGTAAACATGATCATGTGCTACATATACATATCATGTCTTTTATGCTTGCAGAAGATCATCTATACATTCGATCCAAAAACATGGAAACAGAACTAACTATGTCAAAAGAAAAAAAACACATTTTCATCATAAGGATTAATTTTGCTTAGTGAAAATACCTATGTAATCTGGACAATACCATGCTTTAAAAAACTTAGGGAGCCAAAAAAGGATTTTAGCCCTCCATACTTCTATTATGACCAATGTTTGAATGATAGTTCTATCGGAACTAGAAATGAATGCATCTTACCACTATGTTGAGTGCTCCTCCAGTATCCTGTAGACTATTATGTTAAACTCAATACGTGACCACAAATTCAAGCATAAGAGGAGCATGATTCAAGTGAAATAATTGGCAAAGACACTCTGTAACTAGTATCCTACTGCATCTAATGAAAAATATGCACCAGGCATTAACAAGCTTCTATTTCCACCCGTATAAGCAAACTCGTATCCTGTAGTATGAAAAACTTTAAGGAAAATATTGCACTTAATGCATCAATTAAGCCAGTGACTACTCATCATGCACAATCGAACAATCATCAAGGAAAGTCTAGTCAAGCAAGTTGAAGCAAAAAACCAAATATCTATTCGGATCTATGCCGTGGTGTATCCGCCAACCATGAGTAGCAAAAGAACCTTTGAAAAAAGCAAAATAAGGATTATGCCACTCTACCATGATCACTTCCATGCTACAAATAAGGGAATACATAGTCATTTTAGGGTACTTTTAGGGTTCATTCCCAACCACTAGAAAGAGAGCCAATGCTATCTATTTGTATTCATAAAATCTTTATGAACATTATCATGTTCAATATAAGGATAGGAGCCAGCTCAATGGGTAGTCTCAAACAAATATAAATACTATTCGAATTTTGACCTTATGCAAAAGCTTTTTTTTTAACACAAAGTAAAACTTGATTATACATATAGATGGGAATCAGGTGACCATTGTAAGTATGTATTTAGTAATTAAGTTGAAAATATTCCCTTAGAAAAATAGCTCAATCAACATAGTACCCATATTATATATCCAAAATGTACAAGATCTCATTCATACCATTAGATTGTTTTCATCACTTGTCATGAGTACTAACCTCAATTGGCATTATGTATTTGGGTCAAAATAGTTTTTAGTATAGGATATAATGGAGAAATACATTCATGTAATATCTAGTGATCATAGTTTCTAATATAGGATAAAATGGAGCATAGAGTAATGTTGTCATTCAAAAATGATAATATACCTTCCTTGACCATATACAAGTATCATGCATTCATAAAAAAAGTTAGTCATAAACTGCAATATAATGCGCCCATAATGCATGTACATTAAATCTTCACATGTTAGAATGTGAGAAAGGGAATAATTTAACTATGAAATCAGGGATCAATGTAGGAAATGGTCTTCTATGCACACATATATGCTAAGGTTCCATCTAATACAATATTGGAAATTGATGTGAGTATAAGTGTATGCATCCATCGGTGATGTATATGAGTGTATGCATCCATTTGTGATGTATATTGTTGTACTAATCCATGGTGCTTTACGGCTTGAGTTGTTTGTAGCGCAATTAATGACAACAATGTTGTATTTTTTAAAATAAAAATGCAATAAAAATTTCATACTGCAATACACACACAAAAAAATGGCATTTGTAGCATTAATCCAAGCATTTCCTACAAGCAATCTCCATCCCTCCCTTTCCTGCTTACTCTTTCGGCCACCTCCACCCTCTTGTTGCCCTTCAAGACTGCCTCTTGCCTCCTCGCCTCCTTGCTTCCTCACCTCCTCACCTCCTTGCTTCTTTGCCTTCTCACCTCCTTGCATCATGCTTGCTGCTAGCAATTCCAAGGCTGTCCCTCCCCTCATTGGCCAGCTCCTTTACTCCTCACGTCATCCTTCTCCTCATTTTGGTGTCTCCAATGAATAGCTTGGGGGTCTTGTTTTTGGAGGGGGGAAGCATAAGAATGGCAACACCTTAATGCGCTGTCATTTTTCGTGCTTTTGCCACCCAAAAACAAGACCTGCAAAGCCCTTGCTTAACCTTGAATGAGCCTCTTGATTTTGGGTGTGTTAAGCCATTTTTGACCATTATACCCCCAAAATCAAGAGGCTCATTCAAGCTTAAGCAAGGGCTTTGCAAGCATTTCAAGTCCAGTAAATGAAATCAATCAGATTAGGGATTCGCAAACTCAATTTGAGAATGGTCAGAAACACTTTGTCTTTGAATAATGCCTTGGATCATGGGATGGGGTCGCATGAACCTACTGCCTATGATGACGAATGGTTCTGCCCTCGACTAAAGGTGACGTGTGTGGTAGTAAAAGGATAGCCCTCATGGAATCTCTAAGGGGTCTTGATTTTGGCCATGATTTGCACATTCTAGCACTTGAGCCATACATCAATTTCCAACACTTGAGGCATATAGTGGCTTTGCCCATGCAACATTTCTAGCTGCAATCCAAGCATCAAGCAATCTCATATTCTGTATCCAGAGACATCATGAGGGGTAGAGCCTCTTTTTGGTAGTCTCACTAGCAATATGTATTGAAAAAAAATGTATTCAATTATTATATTCTTCCTTGCTATATGAATGCTCTTAATGCATCCAAATTGTAGAAGTACTTCAATACTACTTCTTAGTTATATTGTATAATAACCTCCATATGTATGCTCGTGAGACAACAAAAAAGAGACCTGGCAACCCAAAAATGATAGCGCATTGATGCGCTACCATTTTTGGGCTACTAGGCCTCTTTTTTAATGTCTCCTGAACATAAGAACAAGCACTTGTGTTCCTTACCTTTCTTTCCAATGGGGGTCTTGATTTTGGGGGTGTATGCCAAAAATTGATAAACAACATTATTTGATGCATATAGTTTTATTAAATTGATAAAATAGGCATGAAAACATCTAAATTGGCTCTTGCCATTTGATTTGATGTATGACATGACCCCATTTGGATTTGTAATTCCAAAGATATGGGGTCTTACTTATGGGGCTTGAATGCCTAAAATAGGCAGCGCGTCAATGCGCTGCCTATTTCATACATTTAGGCCTCAAAAGTAGGACCCCATGTAGGACCAAATGAGGTCCTACTTTTGAGGCCTAAATGCATGAAATAGGCAGCACATTGACAAGCTACCTATTTCAGGAATTCATGTCCTAAAAGTAGGACCCCGTATCTTTGGACTTACAAATCCCAATGGGATCATGTCCTATATCAAATCGAACAGCAAGAGCCAATTTAGATGGTTTTCATGCCTATTTTCTCCATCAATCAAAACTGTATGCATAAATATATACATCAAGATTTGCATCAATATATGCATCAATATATACATATGTATGTATGTATATATATATATATATATAGATACATACATACATACATACATACATGTGTGTGTGTATACACACACACACACACACACACACACACACACACATATATATACACATATAGATATATATGTATGTATATACATACATACATACAGCAAAATGGGGGTCTTGATTTTGGGGGGGGTATGCCAAAAATTGATAAACAACATTATTTGATGAATATAGTTTTAGTTGATGGAGAAAATGGACATGAAAACCATCTAAATTGGATCTTGCCATTCAATTTGATATATGACATGACCCCATTCGGATATGCAAGTCCAAAGATACGAGGTGCTACTTTTAGGGCCTGAATGCCTGAAATAGGTAGCGCATTAACGCGCTGCCTATTTCAGGCATTCAGGCCCTAAAAGTAGGACCCCGTATCTTTGGAATTACAAATCCAAATGGGGTCATGTCATATATCAAATCAAATGGCAAGAGCCAATTTAGATGATTTCCATGTCCATTTTCTCCATATATCAAAATTGTATGCATCAATATATACATCAATATATACAAATATGCATAAACATATCTACATACATACATATATACATATATATATGTGTGTGTGTGTGTGTGTGTGTGTGTGTGTGTGTGTATGTATGTATGTATGTACATGCATATATATACATACATACAAACATCAAAAGTAAGACCCCATTGGTTCCCATGTCATGCATTTTGTTGTCTCATGAGCATAAGAACAAGCACTTGTGTTCTTTACCTTTCTTTGCAATGGGGGTCTTGATTTTGGGGGGTATGCCAAAAGTTGATCAACAACATTATTTGATGAAGATAGTTTTAGTTGATGGAGAAAATGGACATGAAAACCATCTAAATTGGATCTTGCCGTTCGATTTGATATATGACATGACCCCATTTGGATATGCAAGTCCAAAGATACGGGGTACTACTTTTAGGGCCTAAATGCGTAAAATAGGCAGCGCGTTAACGCGCTGTCTATTTCATGCATTTAGGCCTCAAAACTAGGATCCCATTGTGTTGCCAATGGGATCCTACTTTTGAGGCCTAAATGCATGAAATAGGTAGTGCGTTAATGCACTGCCTATTTTAGGCATTTAGGCCCCAAAAGTAGGACCCCATATCTTTGGACTTACAAACCAAATGGGATCATGTCATATATCAAATCGAACGACAAGAACTAATTTAGATGGTTTTTATGTCCATTTTCTCCATCTATCAAAATTGTATACATCAATATATACATATATGCATCAACATATACATATACATACATACACACACACACACACACACACACACACACACACACACATATATACACATATAGATATAGATGTATGTATATACATACATATATACATACTTACATACATACAGCAAAATTAGGACCCCATTGGTTGCCTATTTCATGCATTTTGTTGTCTCATGAGCATAAGAACAAGCACTTGTGTTCCTTACCTCTCTTTGCGATGGGGGTCTTGATTTTGGGGGGGTAATGAATATAGTTTTAGTTGATGGAGAAAATGGACATGAAAACCATCTAAATTGGATCTTGCCATTCGATTTGATATATGACATGACCCCATTCAGATATGCAAGTCCAAAGATACGGGGTGCTACTTTTAGGGTCTGAATGCCTGAAATAGGCGGCGCGTTAACGCACTGCCTGTTTCATGCATTTAGGCCTCAAAAGTAGGACCCCATTGGCAACACAATGGGGTCCTACTTTTGAGGCCTAAATGGGCAACACAATGGGGTCCTACTTTTGAGGCCTAAATAGACCCCATTGGCAACACAATGGGGTCCTACTTTTGAGGCCTATTTCATGCATTTAGGCCTCAAAAGTAGGACCCTATTGTGTTGCCAATGGGGTCCTACTTTTGAGGCCTAAATGCATGAAATAGGCAACGCGTTAATGCGCTGCCTATTTCAGGCATTCAGGCCCTAAAAGTAGGACCCCGTATCTTTGGACTTACAAATCCAAATGGGGTCATGTCATATATCAAATCAAACGGCAAGAGCCAATTTAGATGATTTTCATGTCCATTTTCTCCATATATCAAAATTGTATGCAACAATATATACATATATGCATCAACATATACATACATACATACATATATATATATATATATATATATATATATATATGTATGTATGTATGTATGTATGTATGTATGTATGTATGTACATGCATATATATACATACATACATACATACAAACATCAAAAGTAAGACCCCATTGGTTTCCCATGTCATGCATTTTGTTGTCTGATGAGCATAAGAACAAGCACTTGTGTTCTTTATCTTTCTTTGCAATGGGGGTCTTGATTTTGGGGGGGTATGCCAAAAATTGATCAACAACATTATTTGATTAATATAGTTTTAGTTGATGGAGAAAATGGACATGAAAACCATCTAAATTGGATCTTGCCGTTCGATTTGATATATGACATGACCCCATTTGGATATGCAAGTCCAAAGATACGGGGTGCTACTTTTAGGGTCGGAATGCCTAAAATAGGTAGCGCATTAACGCGCTGCCTATTTCATGCATTTAGGCCTCAAAAGTAGGACCCCATTGTGTTGCCAATGGGGTCCTACTTTTGAGGCCTAAATGCATGAAATAGGCAGCGCGCTGCCTATTTCAAGCATTCAGGCTTTAAAAGTAGGACCCCGTATCTTTGGACTTACAAATCCAAATGGGGTCATGTCATATATCAAATCAAACGACAAGAGTCAATTTAGATGATTTTCATGTCCATTTTCTCCATATATCAAAATTGTATGCATCAATATATACATCAATATATACATATATGCATCAACATATACATAAATACATATATATATATATATATATATGTATGTATGTATGTATGTACATGCATATATATACATACATACATACATACAAACATCAAAAGTAAGACCCCATTGGTTTCCCATGTTATGCATTTTGTTGTCTCATGAGCATAAGAACAAGCACTTGTGTTCTTTACCTTTCTTTGCAATGGGGGTCTTGATTTTGGGGGGGTATGCCAAAAATTGATCAACAACATTATTTGATGAATATAGATTTAGTTGATGGAGAAAATGAACATGAAAACCATCTAAATTGGATCTTGCCGTTGGATTTGATATATGACATGACCCCATTTGGATATGCAAGTCCAAAGATACGGGGTACTACTTTTAGGGCCTGAATGCGTAAAATAGGCAGCACGTTAACGCGCTGTCTATTTCATGCATTTAGGCCTCAAAACTAGGACCCCATTGTGTTGCCAATGGGGTCCTACTTTCGAGGCCTAAATGCATGAAATAGGTAGCACATTAACGCACTGCCTATTTTAGGCATTCACGCCCTAAAAGGAGGACCCCATATCTTTGGACTAACAAATCCAAATAGGATCATGTCATATATCAAATTGAATGACAAGAACCAATTTAGATGGTTTTCATGTCCATTTTCTCCATATATTAAAATTATATGCATCAATATATACATATATGCATCAACATATACATATACACATATATATATATATACATACATACATACATACATACATATACACACATACATACATACATACATACATACATACATACATACATATATATATATATATACATATATATATACACACACACACACACACACACACACACACACATATATATATATATATGTATGTATGTATGTACATACATATATATATACATACATACATATAAACATCAAAAGTAAGACCCCATTGGTTGCCTATGTCATGCATTTTGTTGTCTCATGAGCATAAGAACAAGCACTTGTGTTCCTTACTTTTCTTTGCAATGGGGGTCTTGATTTTGGTGGGGTATGCTAAAAATTGATCAACAACATTATTTGATGCATATAGTTTTAGTAGTTTTAGTACACATACATACATACATATGTGTGTGTGTACATACATACATGGATGCATGCATGCATACATACATACATACATACATACATACATATTGATGCATATAGTTTTACTAGATGGGGAAAATAGGCCCCACTCTGATTTTTGTGGAGAGACACAACTAGACAAATAGAGCAAGTCCAAGGGGTCGCTAGGGACACCCCCCGACAAATGGAGATGCCCGGTATGCAATTTTAGCACCAATTTTGGGATGTAAGCTGCATAGTCATGTCCAAAAAAAGTTGTCAATTCTTGCATTAAATGTAGGGTAGTGAATATATCCTATTCCGTCATGGGGCCGGAGAAGACGAAGGCAAAATATTGAACCTCCAAAAAGACTTCTTTTACCGGTCTATGGGGACCAGCTCTTACTAGTGTTGAGAGTGGACAAGACAGCTACCGTTGGTGTCATATGGGAATCTCCTAGTCTGTAATTTTAGCACCAATTTTGGGATGTAAACTACATAGTCAGGTCCAAAAAGTTGTGTCAATTCATGCATTAAATGTAGGGTGATGAATATATCCTATTTCATCATGGGGCCTGCAGAAGACGGAGGGAAAAAATTGAACCTCCAAAAAGACTTCTTTACTAGCATTGAGAGTGGACAAGATAGCTACCACTGGTGTGATATGGGAATCTCCAAGTCTCAAGTTTTGGTATGTGGAAAGACCTTACATTTGGCCCACTTTTGGCGAAAAATTTTCATTCTAAAGAATAGGTGGAGTGAAATTGTGTTTGATAAATACAAATCAATGCTCAAGTTTGGACATAAATAAAGGTATCCTTTTGAAGATATTGGAACACATGAGAGAAATAATATTGAAGATACATGAATTTTTAGACATACTATTAAAGACAAATGAACATATAATGGATGAAATCCTATTGATGATACATGAATTTTCAATAGAACTGTTATTCAAAAGATTTGATGGATTGAATGTAGCTTTAATACATTATCCCTTTTACAAGGGTGTTTGAGTTTGAGGCTTGAAACATAAGAATGAATTTGTGTTGAAGCCTAGTGGTTTGTTAAGGATATGTGAAACTTAAAGTAAAAGTACTTACAATGGAAGGGATTATATCAAGATCCTATTAAGGACATGTGAACATATAGTAGAATAATTCTACATAAAATCAGTGGAACAAACTTAATGGCTCAAAAGCAAAAAAGGATGATGGTGCAACCTAGGGGCTACTCTACGGCACTATGGCAGCAATCTTTGTAGTTACTATCAAAGATAGTGTAACTTTTTTGTCAAGGAAAGAGACGTGAACCACTCCACATGACCTAGATCTGTATGACCTAGGTTGCACCGACTTGTTTCTTTCATGGATAAAAAGTGATCCTTAGGTGATGCTATAGCACTCCCTTTTTTGGTCCATTATTATAGCACAATTGGGGCCTTTTGACCTAATACTAGCTACCCATCAAATATTTGTTGTAGATGTTAGGGGTAATTACCGAACTACTAGTGGTAGTTTTATCACCACCATTAGTAATTTTATTTGAGTGTTCCTTAATGGTGGTTCTCCTACTACTACATACAATATTACCAATAGTAGTCCTAATCCCAATGATAGTATGTCACATAATATTATTATGACCGTCCAACTTTAATCATCATTATATCTATGAATGCATATATATAGGTCTATCTATATCTATACCTATTTATTCCTCATCCAATACGTTTGCATTTATTTTTGGTGCTTTGCTTACTTTGAAACTAAAGATAATGCGATTTCATTATTGTTTGCAATCTTATCAAACATGAGGAGCTGGAATGCATAAGAGTTGGGAGGCACATTATAATTTCTGTGCAGATTTGAGCCATTGAATAGCCTATTGATTCTGATTGTTTTCTTTCTTATTAAATCCTTAATTTGGTTATTTCGCACCGAACATCGCCATATCAATGCATATTTTTTTTGTTCTAGTAATGTCCAATTGCAGCATAGTCTAGGGTTGATCAAACAAGATAAATGGGTGCTCACATTTAATATATTTTTGAGAGTCAGAGGATAGTGGCTGTAGACTACAAAATCATCACTTTGAATAAATTTGGCAAGATTCTTCTGATAGTGCTGTTGTGAGGAATTCCATAGGAAGCAGATTGCTGGAAGGTGATGGACAAGGTGTACTGAAGTCAAAAGAGTACTTGCTTGAGAGCTCGGTGAGAGTTCGTGGTCCAAGTTATCTATAGATATTCTTGGGATTTCATTTCTCGAGATGGTACTTTTACCTTGCCAAAGGAAGGACGGGTTGAAACAAACCCTCAGAGCATGGTGCTTGGAAGACTCCAAGTTATTCACTCATTATGAGGGGGACAACTAAAAGATCATGGCGTTTGGGTTGCTCGAGTTCGGAGGCGGGCGGGGACATGACTAAAGGTGGTGGTTCTAGGAGGTGCTACCAGAGATGGACCTGTGTACTAGGATGGTGTGTGGAAGCGGAATTGGATCTAATGGAGTAGGAACCACTGGATGAAAAGCTAGGAAAAGATTTCGACATTGAAATGTTCCAAAGGACTACGACCAGGGAGTTACTAGAGCATTGTCATCGATGTGTTGGCATTGGGCCGAGATGTGTTGGTGAGAAGGGATGTTGGAAAGGTCACCTCCCCATCTGTAAGCCCCCAGATGAGGAGAGTAGTCTTGACATAGAAAGTTGCAGTCATGCTACCCCCTTGCTTCCAAATTTCAAGATTCAAGATTAGGAATATGTTCTACTAAATGACATACAGTCTATATTTGACTTGAGGGAGGATTATGCACTTGCATAATTGCTCAATCCTGTAATCTAGACACTAAAATTAGTATTGATGATGATCCTTTGATAGCCCTGGAAGATAAGTTTAACCCTCTGAAAACACATTCTTTGTGCTTTAAAGAAGGTAAAAAGTGTCCAGAGTGGATAATGTGACATTCCAGTAGGTTCAAATAGTAATCTTTCTCCTACCCTCTCTCCCTTTTCTGCCATCTTTCTCCTTCACCAAATTTGCCCCTTCTCCTTCATTGCATTGGCATCAGAGCACTTTCCCTGGGCCTTGTACTATTTGCCCTTCGTTGCATTAGTCTTTGAAGGATTCTGTGAATTACTACACACAACGTACTGCACGATGATGAGAATCCCAAATCATACATAGACAGACATCGCTGATCTCTCAACCTCCTTCATTGCCTTTGGGGCATAAGAGACTATAGCAAGGCTTGGTTCTCAGAGAGTATCGATCTATAGCAATGAATGTCAGCTCCGGAGTTCGTAATTAACCAGCCCATCTGCAAGCATGTTGCTTACAGCTCGTCTGGAGCCCGTCCGTCGCTCAAGCCTTAAGCCCGTCTGTCACCCGTTCACGTGAGTAGAGCCGTCTATTAGCCCGTTAGTCCGTTAGCCAGGTAGCCTGTTAGCCACCCGTTAGTTCATTGCCCGTTGGCCCTTCGTCGCCTGTTAGCCCAATTCAACCTCTTAGCTGGTTAACCTATTAGTTTGCTGTTCGCTCAACAGGTCCACTCCCGGCCGTCTCTCCACCGCCCGTGCCACGCCGTCGCCGCCTCTCGTCGCCTCTCGGTCTTACAGAAAAAAGTACCTTAGTCTTCATATTCATTTCCTAGGTTAAGTTAGCAGGGTTAGGTTTAAGAAACCCCTCCCAAAAAAAAAAAGAAAAAGAAAAGAAAGAAAAGAACGTTGGGTGTTGGAAGCCATGGAAGCTCAAAAATGGAAGCACAATGGAGAGAAACGAGATACTGTAATAGATTAAGGGAGAGCCAACATAACAAAACCCCAGGGCTAACTGTCCTAACTGGAGTAAGTGTCCCAATTGACCTAGATGGTACATAAACTAACTGTACCAATAGTCCTAACTGACTATAACTAAGCCTACAAGGCTCATACCAAGGTATAAGTGACATCTATGGATAGCCCATGAGATAGCCTACAAACCCCCCTCCATGGTATGGGCTGAAGTAACCTAGATATGGCTCAGGATACCTAAATAGCTAGTGTCATGGTTGCACATGTTCGTCCCGTAGGATATAGCAACCTATGTGTGCAGAGTACAACAGATCAAGTTACAAAAGGTCTAAGTTTAAATCTTGCCGAAAAGCCTCAAACTTAGGTCGAGGTAGAGCCATCGTAAAAAGATTTGCCAAGTTGTTGTACTCAGCTTCATAGCTAGAAGTAGCCACTGTGCTCTGCTTCTTGCTGAACCAAGAAACACATGAAGTACCAAGCATAAAATAGTTGCCACTATGTGACACATGAGGGTCAGAACAACCAGCCCAATCACTATCAGTGAACCCATGCATGACAAGTGAAGTATCAACTCCATAAAGAAGGCCTAAATGTTGAGTGCCTTTAAGATATCTGAAAACACGCTTCACGGCATGCTAATGGTGCATAGATGGGATGTGCATATATTTGCTCAACTGTGAGACAACATACTGTAGATCAGGTCTCGTATGAAAGGGTGAATCAAACAACCGACTGCCTGCTGATAAAGGGTGACATCACATGTATCGTTGCCATCCTCTGAAGAGACGTGAAAACCAGTCTCTAATGGTGTGGATACTCGCTTGCAATCCTTAAACTGAAAATGCTGCAAAAGCTGTCCAATGTACTTGGATGGTGACATTAAAATGCCCCCCTCACTGCTGCTAGAGCTAATTGAATGCTCATATAGTAGTGCAGAAGACCAAGATCAGACATAGCAAATGTTTGCTGCAAATCAACTTTAAATTTGCAATTTGTTAAGCATGTGTCCCAATTACAAGCATGTCATCCACATAAAGGACTAAAATCAACAAATTTGTCCCACGCTTGCGGATGTAAAGGGTAGCCTCTGTAGGGCTGTTTTGAAAGCCAAGTGTGAGCAATTGAGAATGAATTCTCGAATACCCAGCCCGAGGCGCCTGCTTTCGATCCATAGAGGGCCATTTTCAAGCGGCATACCTTGCTTTTAGAACCTTCAACCTCAAAGCCACGTCATCCTACTTCAACATGTATCCACTTGCTTGGTAATATTTCTTTTTGTTTTTCAATAGTATGCTTATTAAGAAATGAAATGTTTTCCTACTGTTCAGTTATGGTAGGTCTAGCATTTGAGGGTGGACCCCCTTGCTTGGGGTTATGGGCATTAATGACCCACAAGAGTGATGGCCTCTCTTTGAGAGGGACATCTAGAAACTACACCCCACTTGAGTACCCAAACATGGGACCAATCAAATGCACAGATTGCATACTGACCTAGGAATCATTCAAGAGAATGTTCCCTGAGCTTTGGGTGTGGGCTTGGCAGCATGCCAAGAGTAATGGAGATACAAGATAAGACAACAAACAAATGAGCTCAATATGGCTCAATTATGACCTTAGAGTATGTCAGTAGATAGTCCAAGTTGTTAGAAACCCGTGGCTGTGATCAAAATTGAATTCTAACAACTTCAAAATTTTAGGATTTTTGGGAGTGACATGGCAGCTGACACATGGTAGACTGCCACATGGAATCTGAGCTGGCAGGTCAGTCCACGTGTCTGACACATGTGGCAGCATGCATGGTAGGTGGTAGGGCATGCAGGCCAAGTGTCTGGTCCCAAATCTGGTAGATTTAGGGCAGGTTGTGGGCTGCAGGCCACCAAAAATCTAGGACAAGTGTCCACCTTCCACTCTGGGCCTGGGGCCTATAAAAGGCCTCTCCCCTTCATTTCGTACATGAAAATTCGTGACTTCTCTTCTCCCTCCTTTTGGTTGATGAAGTAGAACCTCTCTAGCTCCTTGGATGTAGCCAGCTTCTCCCCAGGCCATTCTCTCACCTCAGCAATACTTTCTCTCTCTACAATAGCACACTCTCTCTACAATTCCAGCCCCTCCACTCTAGAAATCTACCCCCTCTCAGCTCTTCTGGAACAGCAGCAGTATCCTTTCTCCTTCTCCTAGCCTAGAGTAGCCACAGTCCCTTTCTCTCTCACGTTGCAATATTTCTCTCTACTGTAAAATTTATCTCTATTTTTATAGCCCCTTCCCCTTGTAGAAATTTGCCTTTCTTTGCACCTCTGGAACAGCAGCAGCTTTTCTCTTACATCCCCTCCCTTGGGATCAACATTGGTACTCTCTCTCTATAGTCATCACTTCATAAAGGCTTTCTCTCTCTAGCCTACAGGCTGTTTTTCTAAGCTGTTCTCATTCCATCCCCATTTCCACACTCTCCTCACCCAAGGGAGCTTTAGAGGCATTAAGGACTTCATCTACAAAAGGGTCAAGTTACGAAGGGAGTGTTGAGATATCAAGCTCTATCCCCGACATATCTCCTGGATGACTATCATTTATGTCACCGCCTATGTTAGTTGTACTCGTGGTGTAGTTAGACTACCACGTATGTTTTTGGTTTGGGTTCACATATGAACCACGTATTCTAGGTTTTGACATATAGGGTATTTCCCTCTTCTATTGTATTGTTGTTGTGTGCAAAAGTGAAGAAAGGCTTCACCCTCCAACCTTGTGTCCTCTCTCGCTTGTGTGTTGTGAAGAAAGCTGAACTTGAGTCTCCTATCTCTCTCCCTTGGGATCAACATTGGTACTCTCTCTCTATAGTCATCACTTCATAAAGGCTTTCTCTCTCTAGCCTACAGGCTGTTTTTCTAAGCTGTTCTCATTCCATCCCCATTTCCACACTCTCCTCACCCAAGGGAGCTTTAGAGGCATTAAGGACTTCATCTACAAAAGGGTCAAGTTACGAAGGGAGTCTGTATTGTCAAGTTTATCTCATTTATAGCACTATTTCATGTCGTTTCTACTATCTTTCTAGAAACTAGTGCTTGTCTCTAATGTTGGATGTAAGTGGTGATTGTTGCAGGCCATCAAGCGAGGAAGAAGTTTACTCCTGTCTTTGTGCTCGGAGTATCCTCTCGCGGTGTCTAAGTGCCTCATGAATGAGCCAAGAGTTGAAACCTGAGCTTGGAGTCCTCCTTTTTGTTGTCTACCTTGTACATATGCTCTTGAGTCTTGTATCTAGGTCCTAGGCTTTCACTGAGTTCATCAGTTTGGAAGGTGCATTGCACCTTGGTCTTGTATCTCCATTTTCAAGAATAAAGTGAGACTGGATAAGTCTTGGTTCCTCAATCATATTGCAACTTTCAATGATGTCACTTTGTGTTTAAGCTGTATAAGTCTTAATTCCAGCTTAATTGCAATCTCTTAAGTTCAAGTATATGTGTTTGGAAACTTGCAATCATTTCATTCAAACGCCTCTGCAAAATCTGTTGTCTGAATTGATAGAATGCACCAAGTAGTTTATAGCCAGGAGGTTGGGAAACATAGATCTCTTCCTGCAAATGCCCATGAAGGAAAGCTGTCTTAATATCAAGCTAATGTATATGCCAATGAAAGTGGGCAACAAAGGCTACAATGCAAATGGTAGTGATCCTGCAAGTGGAAGCAAAAGTCTCCTCAAAGTCAATGCTATGCTACTGAGCATAGCCCTTAGAAACAAGACAGGCTTTGTAGCAGTCCACTGAACCATCAGCTTTCCATTTGATCTTGTAAACCCACTTAGTTCTAATGGCATTCTTGCCATAAGGCAAATCACACAACTCCCAAGTGTCATTCTGATGGATAGAATCCAATTCAGCTTGCATGGCCTTCATCCAATAACCATTTTGAAAGGCATCTTGATGACATAATGGCTCTTCATTGCATGCTGTAGGAACCAAAGCACAAGCAACAAAACTAGCATGCTCTTTCCGGACAATTGCTCTCGTATAGGCTAGCAGAGGAGTGTCTTTTTTAGGCTCCTAAATTTCTGATCTTTCTTGGTCAAGAGCCCTGTGCAAATGATCCTGATCAATGATAGGCATATCAGGCTAAATTTCTACATGCACATGGGGCTGTAAATGACCAACAGATGGAGGAGGGACAACCTTAGATGGAACATCATCCCGAGCATCGGATGGAAACAAAGGCATCAAGCTATCAAATATTTTTGGCGCATCAACAATGGGCTGTTTTTTATAGTCCAAGAAAGGCATAGTGGGAGATTCATGAAACACAACACCCCGACTGACAAAACACTTGCTCGGTGTGGGGCTGATATAGCTTGTAGCCCCTACTCTCTGAACTATACCCAAGAAAAATGCATTTAACAGCTTTATCATTCAACTTAGTGCGTCTTTGTGAAGGCACATGAGCATAAGCTAAGTATTTAAAAGTCCTCAGGTGGGAAATGCGAGGCTTACGACCTACCATCCAAGCCTCATAAGGTGTGATAGTCTGCAATGCCTTTGTAGGACATCTATTCAAGATGTAATTTGTAGACATGACCGCATCCAACCACAACTTATTAGGCAAATGTTTGCCTTTCAACATGCATTTGGCCATTTCCATCGTTGATCTATTCTTTCGCTCAGCCACAAGATTCTGTTGAGGAGTATAATGCACCGTGCAGTGATGATTAATGCCACGGGAAGCCAAAAAAACAGCAAACTCCTTCGACATGTATTCACCCCCCCTATGTATTAATGTGAGCAATGTGCAGCCCACTCCCATTCTCAGCCAAGGCAATAAAGTGCTTGAAGCATGAAGAAACATCAGACTTGGATTTCAATGCAAAAATCCAAGTGTACCTAGTGAAATCATCCTAAGAGCTGCAACCCTCATGGGTCCACAAACATCACTATGAACTAGGTAAAGCTTACGTGAAACACCAACTCTCCCATCCTTTGGAAATGCAACACGGTGCATCTTACCAAAAGTAAGCATGGTTCACAAACATGTTTGGACGGCATACGCATTTTGGGAAGATCCACAACCATATCTTCCTTATATAACTTCACCAAGGCTCCGAAATTGAGGTGTCCAAACCTCTCATGCCACAATTGAGTATCTGCCATGGTAGAATCAAAAGCAAAGGCATGTGCATCAGCAAGTGCAGCATCATGATCTAAACATCTGTCATAAAAGCATCAAGTCTGTAAAGACCGTTAGACAATGTGCCAGTCAAAACTAGGGTAAAAGCATGTGTAACATCATACACTGCATACCTCACACCATTAAAAATAACTTGAAAGCCACATGTAACAATGACTGAAATAGAAATGAGGTTCTTACGAATTCCTGGAACATAAAGAGAAGTGAGGGGGTTTTGTCTAAGTGGACAGAATGAAATGAGTACAAAAGAGAAGTGAGGGGTTTTTGTTCAAGTGACACTTAGTGCATCTCTGTGAAGGCACATGAGCATAACCTAACCATCCAAAAGTCCTCAGGTGAGAAATGCGAGGCTTACGACTTGTGCAAGCTTCATAAGGTGTGATAGTCTACAATGCCTTTGTAGGACATCTATTCAAGATGTAATTTGCACACATGACTGCATCCAACCACAACTTATTAGGCAAATGTTTGCCTTTCAACATGCATCTGGCCATTTCCATTGTTGATCTATTCTTCCGCTCAGCCACGGGATTCTGTTGAGGAGTATAAGGCACCATGCATCAATTATTAATGCCACAGGAAGCCAAAAAAATAGCAAACTCCTTCGCCATGTATTCACCCCCCTTATCTGTATTAATGTGAGCAATGTGCAGCCCACTCTCATTCTCAACCAAGGCAATAAAGTGCTTGAAGCATGAAGAAACATCGATTTCAATGCGAAAATCCATGTTGTCCCAAGGTGTACGTGTTGCAAGAAAAATCCCAAAGGCAACATGAGGCCTTTCCAAAATGCAAATGAAGCAGAAATCAACAATGGCTTACCCAATGATGTACAATAGTGATAGGCTCTGAAAGCGAGCAAATGAGGGCTAGAAATGAGAACTATAGCAAAAGAAGTGCTCCCACGAGGAGGAGAGCACATAGAAATGGAGAGCAAGAGATCCAATGGAGAGAAGCTTGCAGCCCGAGACAAAGGGATGCCAAATGAGGAGAGAAGGGCTCAAAGAGAAGTCTCTAGATCCATTCAACAATTCCAAATGGCTCCAAACGTCGGCACGCAGCTCGAGGCAACTCTGAAATGTTGGCACGCACATCGAGGCAGCTTTAAAATGTTGAGAAACCTTCAATATAGCTAGCATGCACCTCGAGACAACTCTCGTACTATAGTAAATGCTCATTGATGCAGTCCGTACTGTAATAATTGCACTGAAAGGTCTGTACAATGCTGACAGGTCGAGTCGTATGGAAATCTCTGATAGTTTGTACAGCCGTACGAAAATCTCTAACTGTTTGTATAGCCGTATGGAAATCTCTGACAGTCCGTACAGAAATCTCTGACATTCGTACCAAAATCTCTGACAGTCCGTACGGTTGTACGAAAATCTCTGACTGGTCCATATAGTTTTATGTATAGATGCTGTGAGCAATTAATGTGTAAGAAATGCACCGGTTTAGCAAACTAGAACACCAACTTCCCTCGCCAAAAGTGAAGTTCCCACAACAGAAATGCTCCAGGAGGTCACAGGTCCTCACAGATTTGTAGAAAACCTCAAAAAACTGAGCAAATTAGCAAGAATGAGGGCTCAAAAGGTTGCCAAATAGCTTGAGAAAGCTGTCAATGATTGAGGGAATGGATTCCTAAGCTGCTATGATACCACTGTTGGGTGTTAGAAGCAATGGAAGCTAAAAAATGGAAGCACAATGGAGAAAAACGAGATGCTGTAATAGATTGCTGCAAAATTGAAGTGTGGATGCTCAAGGGAGAGCCAACATAACAAAACCCTAGGGCTAACTATCCTAACTGGACTAAGTGTCCTAGTTGACCTAGATGGTACATGAAATAACTGTACCAATAGTCCTAATTGACTATAACTAGGCTTACAAGGTTCATACCAAGGTATAAGTGGCATTTATGGATAGCTCACGAGATAGCCTACAAAGAAAGCCTTTTTTTAAAACCTCTTTTCAAGGCCTTCCACAGCATTGGGGCTCATTCGGGCTCCATTTTGAAGCCTCTTCATCACCCTTTCTTTCGAGCCTTTGTATTTCAAGCTAAGAGACATGTATTTATTGATAGCAATCCAGCACACTTGCATGCATTTAACAAAGTGTGACAGTAGCAAAGGTTTATTACAAACCATGGGATAGTCAAGTACCTATAGAGGGAGCATGGGGCATCATGCCTCTAGCTTTACGCAACTTATGCAAGGCTTTGAGGAGCTTGCAAAAAGTGGTTTCCCTCCAGCTTGTAGGACCCAAATAATGCGAGGCTCTGATGTGGTGGTTGCATCTAAATCAATGTTTGCATTATTGCCACCATGGTACATGGGGTCATAGGTTCTTTTGGCTAGAGGCCACCTGGCATGGATGTCACCTCTTCATCCAAGTTAGTCATCTCATCATTGCTTATGGTCAAAGCATATTGTTACCATGCCTAGATGACCCTCCGTAATCTCTACCCCACATCATGCTCAAGAAAATTTTTGAAGCTTTGATACCAAACAAGGGAGCTCCCTCTTGCTCACATGGTGTGGATGTGAGTCCTTCATCCAAGTTGGAGCTAGAAGGCATGTCCTTGCTCATGGGCAATTTGACGAAGCATATCATAAACATGCACTAGATGAGCCTCCCTAATCTGTACCTCACATGCTCATTTTTTTTTGAAGCTTTGAATTCTGACACCAAATAAGGGATCTCTCTCTCTAGTTGGTCAATTATTTGATAAATGTAGAACTATGAGCTGAACTAAAAAACACAAACTCATGTGCTTTGTAACTATGAATGAGTGTGAGGAATGCTAGATTGGGTGGAACTGTGCCCCCTTGGCCACCCCCTATTCTGTAACTCACATGCATAAGAAATTTTTTGAAGCAACAATTGTGGAAGAGGAGAGCACACACAAAGGGATAAGGAGACACCAAAAGTGGTGGAGCAAAAGCTACTCCAGCTTATTCCTCTATCATATATATATGAGTATACATGGGCACTGTACAAGTGGGTGGGCACACTGCCCTTTACCCCAACAACCTCCCACTTAAAGGCAGTGTGCCTTTAAGGGAGTATAGTACACATATAATACAATCAGCCATAGGCTGAAAAACAAGATGACCACACCGTCATCCTATGCCCATCGGCACTTTACAATGTGCAAAGTGCATAGAGGATAAGCTGCTAGGAGACATCAGGTTTGCAGGATAGAAAATGACAAGTTGTAGATGCTTGTCAACCAAGATCTCATGCCAGATCTCACTAGGAGAGTGAACTCTCACCACCACGTGCTCCTGTGCTAAGTCCATAGCACCCGAACTATCATTGTGCAAAGAAAATGTCTCTGTACCACCTGTGACCATAAGCACATGCCCTACAATAGACCTCTGCTGGTCTACCCAACCTGCATCACCTGCATGCTGCTCCTGGAAGCATAAGGACCCGATGTCCACAACCGCTCCCCTACTGCCAAAATCTACCATAATCATGCTACCAACTCCCACTGCAACGGAAGCAAGAACTGGAAGTGTAGCCCCAATGGCAAACATGTGAGAACCAAGTCTCAACACAGTCATGGATGCATGAAGTACTATGGCTGCTATATCAACCATAACTTGCTGCTGATCAGTGATCGTCAAACCTACTGTGTTTCAAGTATGGAGCCAATACATGCAATGGAGTACTCGGTATCTTCCCCCTCTCCATACTGAAACAACCAAGTATCTGAGAAACATCATCAAGACCATGCAGCTCCCACTGCAAAGCATCCCTATCCATAAGGAACCATATGGCAAGTAACCTCAGAAGGATAGCGACCTCCTGAATACTGAGACCATAACCTGTCTCACTGCGCATCACATCCTGAGCTCTCATAACGGTATCAAACCTATGAAGCCAAGCTCGAGGGGATTGCTTCTAGCCATGGAGGCACTTACGAAGTAAACATATCAATGATTCCTGCCCATGCGCAATATGACCCGAGTCAATAACTACAGAAACCACATCTGTCCTGGCGTAACCAGCCAATGGATCATACCGGGCATCATTAGCCAAGGTATCCTCCTCACCATGCATAGCCTCATCCTCATCTACAAGAGGCACTCTGCATCCTGGGAGTAAACTGTAACTGTCCATAGAAGATGCATCAACAATCTCCATAGGAGTATAAACCTGTGGAATACTAGAGACATCTGACCGTCTCTGACCAAAATCAAGAAGTAATCGTGGCTGTCCCAACTTTATAACCTGCTCACCGTGGGAAAAACCTCCCACTCCAAGGGATATGGGCTGTCCCTGCATAGAATTCAGAGGTATCAGTGCACTTACACCCTCCTGGAACACCACTCTCTTGCTATCCACAGTCCTGGGCTGTCTAAACATAGCATCCTCTCTAAAATAGACATTATGGCTGCGTATCAACTCTCTAGTTGCAGAATCCCATAACCTGTAGTCCCTACTGGACTCACTGTATCCAAGGAAGATACACCTTCTCGATCGAAAACCATGAGCATAAGCCTCGCAGCCAAACACACGTAAATGCTCATAACATGGTGCCCTGCCTGTCAAGAAGTCAAATGGCACTCTACCATTCAGAGATTTCCTGGGTGACCTGTTAAGCAAGTATGCAGTTGTCTTACATGCCTCAGCCCAATAGCATTCGGTAAGACCTGCATACCGTAGCATGCTACCAATCTTGTCCAATAGAATCTGATTTATGCCTTTTGCTACGGCATCGTGAGCAGAAAGATGAGGAGTGGTCAACACCCTCCTGATACCAAGTGTATCACATAGATGCTGAAATCTGGAAGAGGTAAACTCTGCATCACCATCAGTCATCAAGCTCAATAGCTTCTTTCCTGACTGATTTTCAGCATTACCCAAGAAGCATTGAAATGTATTATATACATCATGCTTCTGCCGAATCGAATATACCCATATGTACTTTGTAGTAGCATCAATAAATGTCACAAAGTAAGAGGCGCCACCCAGTGAAACGGTAGGCATAGGCCCACAAACTGCACTATGAACCAACTGCAATGGCTCAAGATACCTCTCACCGATTGTCTTCCTCACAAAAGAGGATCCTGACTGCTGATCATCATCACAATCATGACATAAAATTTGAGAGACATCCATAACAGGAATGTATCTCAATGTTGTAAGGGCTTCCATACCTGCAGTAGACATATGTCCAAGTCTGGCATACCATAAACTAACTGATGGCTGCTTACTAATCATAAGCATCTTATCCTGGACACCTGATACATGCAATGCATAAGAGAATCCAACCCGTGATCCCCTAGCCATAACCAGATTGCCTTTAGCAATCTTCCATGCATGATCACCCAAAGAGACATGATAACCTACCTCAACCAACTGTCCAGTACTGATCTTGCTCATAGCAAGTCCTGGTATATGTCTAACCCTCTGTAGAACAAGAATAGAGCCACTCAGCATAACAAGGTGGATATCCCCATGAACAAGAATAGAGCCACTCGGCATAACAAGGTGGATATCCCCATAACCATAGATATCGATAGAATGATCAATGCCCATCAAACCACTCTCCACAATGCATTCCTGATATGCACTGAACCATGACCTATGAGGGGTCATATGACATGAAGCACATGGATCTAACATCCAATCACCAAGAATGGGTACATCAGTGGCCAAGAAGGAGGTGTCAGACATAGACAAAAGAATGCCTTCATCACTGCTACTGTCAGTGGAAACCCTCGCATCCATGCCTTGAAGCTCAACATGCTTCTTCTCCTTCTTCCTGTCATTCTTAACTTTGCTCTTCTTCTTGTATTTTCTTAGCCATTTCCAGCAATACTTTTTCATGTGGCCATACTTTCCACAATAGAAACATCTAACACAAGTTCGAGAGCTAGACTTGCTCCTGGAATTCCCCCTTGAACATGACGTGTTTCTACCAATTGATCGACCTTTGGAGTGCATATCAAGGCTACATCTGACATATACGAGTATAAAATTCATATGCATGGTAGTCTACACCCTGTACACCATCTTGTACCTACAAATAGACTGACTTTGAGAGTGATGACTGAATGATAGAGCATGCTTGCTCATCCATGTCATCCCAATCACTCTATTTAATGCTATTAGGCTTGACACCTTTGCATTGAATGGGCTTATGCTGCCTCTTCTGCACTAACACATCATAAATCTGCTCTTTCTCACAACCAAAGAGCAGTATAGTGCAATAGGCAACCCAAATGACCAAAAAATATAGTGTTGTCCAGACCAATCACGTCTCCAAATAAATTGGCTGATCCAATGCTCAAAAGCACTCAGCCATAAAGAGACATAAACAAGAATATATGTAGCCCAGTAACCTGCTAATGCCTAGCAATCCAAGTAAGAAATGCACTGAACCAAATGAGAAATGCCTACTCAAGTCAAGAATATCAATCATTTTCTCGTGGGCTTCAAAGCATAACCAGATATTGAACATCCAATTTCTGAGAAAAATACTTGCATATACTGTGGCATCCAATGCATAAACCGCTTTCTGGAAATCGCATACCAGAGAAAAAAAAATGCCTTTCAAGAGTCCCCAAAATGCATTTACTGCATGTATATGGCCTCATTATATTGGCATTCAAGTGAACATCAAATTGTATGCATTTG
Organism: Dipteris shenzhenensis; assembly: GCF_047967505.1. Classification (NCBI taxonomy): domain Eukaryota; kingdom Viridiplantae; phylum Streptophyta; class Polypodiopsida; order Gleicheniales; family Dipteridaceae; genus Dipteris; species Dipteris shenzhenensis. Next base: position 24,099,008 of record NC_141602.1, on the reverse strand, counting down.
CCACTCACTTATGCATCCAAAATGCATCACCAATGGCATATACCAAGTGACATTTATTGCATCATTTTGCCAAAATGCATCAACTTGCCAAAGTGCATCAACATGTATGCATTTGCCACTTTTCAAGTATCAAAAACAGTGTCAAAAATGTCATTAACCTCTTGCCCCAAATGCATTCATTGTGTATGGGAGATATTCCTACAAGAAGACCTCACTTTCCTTGTACCAAAAGTGCTAAAAAGCACGTCTCAACCACACACTAGTGGAAGCTTGTAAAATGGAAATTACAGAATAGAAAGGGATGAGGTGAGAACCACTTGTGCAAGATAACACTTTCACATTAACTCATCCGCTCGCAAGATCTTGCAACTCATTAACTCATTGCTTTTGCCTTTACCAAGTTCAACAAATCCAATGATTCCCGCATACCATGCTTCATGCGCTTTGTGCACTGTGAGCAGTTAGGTATCCAAAGCTGATTTCTAGACCAGGAAAACCTTCCTTCACTTGCTTCTTTGCACATTCAAAATAAACGATATGCCCACACTTGAATTGAATTGATGGGGCACTACAAGGAGGATCAACTGTGCAAATTGAGTAGAAATCGTCTGCAGAAGGACGGTATGCCTTACGTAACAAAGAGTTTTGATGACTATTTTTCTCTAAACGTGGCAAGCAAACTCGTTCAAGGCGTGAACTATGCTTCTGGAGGTACTGGATATCTTCAGAGTAGCGATTCAACTTCATGGGACGAGTTGATTTCAACACACAGATTACTTGGTTTCAAAACAACATTCCTCAGATTCGACACAGCAAGCACGAAGGGGCTGCAACAAAGGCTACAACGAACTATGCTCTAGTTCAGCATAGCTCCACCAACGAGCATAGCTCACGCCAATGAGCCTCCAAATGAAACAAGGCTCATGGGCAATCTGTAGCAGCAGCTAGAGACTCCAGAATCTCAACATCTACAGCGCTCCTGGTAATAAAGGCGACTTGTCATCAAAGCCTTCATCGACTCCTACATGCTAGCCACGCCTAGCCAGGCACCGAGCTCCAACAGAAACTACATGAGCCACGTTGCAAATGGACTACATAGAACTCTCTCCTTAGGCACTTCTCCTCGACTCCCGGAGCTCAGATCAGCAGATAAGCATAGTTATGGCTGCCCCGTCTTCTCCACGAGAGACATCGATCCAAAGCTCCTTCAATGCTCGATTCGCACACACCACAAGCCCTCGTGAAGATCCTCGCAGATCGAACACCACGACCTACTCTGATACCAGTTGTGGGAGAGGAGAGCACACACAAAGGGATAAGGAGACACCAAAAGTGGTGGAGCAAAAGCTACTCCAGCTTATTCCTCTATCATATATATATGAGTATACATGGGCACTGTACAAGTGGGTGGGCACACTGCCCTTTACCCCAACAACAATGGAGCTCTCTCTCTTGCTCATGTGGTGTGGGGGATGTGAGTTCTTCATCCAAGTTATGGCGAAAAGGCATCTCATCCTTGCTGACAAGCAATTTGATGAAGCGTGTCACTAGATGAGCCTCCCTAATCGATATCTCACGTGTAATTTTTCTTTCAAAGATTTTATTTCTGATACCAGATAAGGGAGCTCTCTCTCTCTCTCTGATCAATTATTTGATGAATGTGGAATTGTGAGTTGAACTAAAAAATACAAACTCATGTGCTTTGTAATTATGAGTGAGTGTGAGGAATGCTGGATTGGGTGAAACTGCCCCACCCCTCCCCCTTGAAAAGAGTATTTCTTTTATTATAATAGTACCAAAAGGCTGAGAGTACAATTGAAGATGAGAGACTATCCCTTCTTGGAAGGGCAAAGTTGCAAGAGGCAAGCTGTTAGCTCCTATCTATTTTCAAAGGGCAAGTTTCGAAATAGAGGATGAGTTTGGGAATGTTCCTGGATTCATCTAGGTATATGCTATAGTGCTCCTATCTACTTTCAAAGGGTTGCTAGAGGAAGAGGTTCTCCTATATACCCTTCATGTGCATGCCAAGTGGCCCCTTTAACTGGACAACTAGATCCTTATCCTGGTTGACCAGGTTGGGCCTATAATAAACCCTCCCCTACTAGTCTCTGTGTGTCCTTGCCTGCTATTGTTGTTAAGCTAGCTCAAAACCCTTGTTGGCTGAGCTGTCTACCTTGGTGCAAGAAGATGTATGGGCTACAAACACTGTGAAACACTGTGTGCAAATCCCTCATTCCATGCACCTTCTCTCCTCCCCCTGCTTCCCTCGATAAGCTATTCAACCCATGTTCATCTGCTACTAACCAGCCCATTTTTTGGAATAGCCTCGTTGCCTCCCCCTAGAGGCTCGTCATTGTCTATTGCCGACCTCGTCATCCATACCATCATTAGTAACTTGTTCAAACCCCAAAACTTGACCTTCCGCTATGTTCTTATTTGCAAATGATATATTTTGCAAAGTATCTCCCACACTGAAATACAAAGAAATGCACTTTGTGTTCCTAATGATATGTGTTGGATAAGTCTCATCGCTATCCCATGCAACAAATGATTTGTTGAAAACATGTGTAGAATCATTCAGGTAGGCTTGAGAGATGCTGAAAACGCGGAGCATTTTCTTCTTTCCGAGCCTTCAACCCACGTTTGATTGGGAGAGTGCATAGAGTGCTTTTTTGACGCTATGGGAATTTTGGAGAAAAAGCTTTGCGTTTTTTAAAGGAAAGAACAGACCTTCCTTTTGATTCCTCAGGTTGGGATTTTCAAACCTTTTTTATCCTTTTCTCCCTATCATCCTCCTCCTACCTTCCTTTCCCTTTACCCTCCATTTCCCCCTCTCCTTCTCCTGTCTAGTAGGAGGTGCCTTTAATTGTCGAAGGGGACAAACATCCAAAGCTACCCTTAGGTCCTGGCTAGTGAGCACATGGCAACACCTTTGACACGCTTAACGAACTAGATGCCTTCTTTGGAGTGTAAAGAGAAAGTGTAGACGGTTATTCTGTCCCTTCTCTAAAGCCATCGCGATATTCTTGTGCACAATCTTTGGCAGAAATTTTGGCTTAATACTACCATCCACCTCACTTTATACACATCAAATGTCTCTTAAAAGAGCGAGAAGTGAGTGAGAGCAAGGCTATGCACAGTTGGGTTTGATGGTTTGCTCTAAAGAGGAGAGGGGGTTGCTGCTTCCCAACATTGCTTTGATGAGCAACAATAATGAGCAAGAGGACGGTTAGGGAGTGGATGACCTCAAACAAGCCGTTGAGCCTGACAAAGAAGACAACTAAGATGTCTCTATGCCTCCTATGTAGACACAATCGATTTCATTAGCTTAGTTCTATTTCATGTCATTACGTCTACTAAAAAATACCCAAACACTTGATGCACCTTTCAAGTTTCCTTCCACTCCCTTGCACAACTACTCATGGGACTATCAATGCATGTATTGGGAAGTGAACATCGTAACCACAATTGGATACAAGTAGGTGCACGTTTGGATTTTGAAACTACCTTTCACAAGTCTAGGATCAGTGTCTTCTTTTGAGTCGCTTGTCAAATCCAAAAGATGTCTTAATATGCTAGATGTTGCTTTACCTCGTGGACGTTCCTCTCTTGCAATTTTCCTTTTATTAGAAGCTCTTACCCTTGACCACTGAGTTACCCCAAGTTTGAGATTTTTCTCTCCATCTAGTGGAAAAACCACAAATTTGGAGGTTCTAATCTAGCACATCCCCAAACATCCAAGTTTGAAAATTCTCTATTACATCATGCACATCAAGCTTGGGCAATGCTCTAGTAGCTCTTTGAAGGTGCTTAACAACATTGTCATAAATCGGAAATGAAATTCCATGTATGCTTGTAGTTGAAGATATGACATTGTGAATATGCTCATTGCTCAATCGTATAATATGGATAATCGCTATAGTTGATGAGCTTAGCCATTTAAGTCTTGCAAGGTCTTCACCATAAACTATCTATTATTCTATACTCAGCTACTAAACAAACAAGCCTTTGAATATCAAACCGATTGTGCTAGACAAGTCTAAATCTATAACTATAGACATAAATAGCATCACAAAACCAAGATGATCCATATCACCTTTGCCACTCACACATCTAGTTGGGAAGGTCATTTATCAAGTTGATTGAGGCCGCGGTAATTGTGAACAATTGCGAGCCACACACCTAAGCTCTAATCAACGTGTCTAAATCTAAAACTGTAAATAGAGAAATACTCTTAGGCATACCATAAAAGCGAAAGACTTCTTTTACAAACAATTTGGCTACCTCAAGAGCACCATCAGTCTTTTTCATGGGAAATAAATGGGCCGTTTTAGTCAAACGATCAACAACTATAGATTGTGTCATACCCTCCTCTAGTAGTTGGTAATGTCGTAATGAAATCCATTGAAATTGATTCCCACTTTCTCAAAGGAATGTTTAAATGTTCGATTAGTTAGGGCATTGTATGTTGTTTAATTTTCACTCGTTGAAAATGCAAACATTCTCTAACATAATGGAGGACATCACTCTTTAAATTAGGCCAAAGAAAAGATTTTCTAATCTTGCTGAATGTTTTGTTACATCCCACATGTTTGGAGAATGATGCATCATGACAATCATGCACATTATTTTGTCTTAAAGGAGATTCATTAGGCACACAAAGTCATTCATCACAATACAAATTCCCATTAACCAAGTAAAATTTCTCATCATCTTCCTCATAAGAATTCTCTCAAGAATGGTGACAAAATGATCTTTCTCAATTTTATATTTAATGTTTTCCATGAGATTTGAATAAACAACCGTCAAGGCATCACTAGTAATCGTCGTCTGCTCAAAGCATCGGCCACCTTATTCTCCTTTCCCTCAATATATTTAATCTCAAAATCATATTAAAAAAGAAGATCCATGCATGATCTCTATCTACTGTTCTCAACAAATGTTGAATAAGCGTCTATTTTAGACTTTGGTGATCTATTCAAACTTCAAGTTTCGCACCAAGTAGAAAATGTCTCCAATATTTCGATGTATGAACAACCACAAGTAGTTCACAATCATGAGTGGGGTATTTCTCCACATTTTCTAAGTTTTCTAGGCTCGTACTCCAATTACTCTTCTATCTTGGGAAAGAACACATCCAATGTGCATTCCACTCATGTCACAAGTCATAACAAAAGCTTTTCCCAACTCGTGTATCTTCGAGATGCAATTTTCTGCAAATTTAACCTTTAATGTGTCAAAATATTCTTGGCATTTCTCATCCCAAACAAATTTACTATCTTGTTTTGTCAAGTTAGTCATAAGAGATGCTATTTTACACAAATCTCTAATGTGCTTTCTCTCATATTGGGCCAATCCAATGAAACTCCTTATATCCCTCACACTTCTTGGTCTAGGCCACTCTTGAATCACTTTTGCTTTATCAAGATCTATATGGATGCCTTCTTAGGAATAGCCCGCCCCAAATACATGAGTTTGTCTTTTGTAAGGAAACATTTGATCTCTTTTGCATAAAGTTTGTGTTCCCATAATTTGTCAAGTACTTTCCTCAAGTGTATTTCATGTTCATCTTCATTCTTCAATATACAAGAATATCATCTAGGAAAACCAAAATGAAATCCTCTAAGTGCTCACGAAAAACATCATTCATTAAACACATAAAAGTGGTAGGTGCATTGACCGTCAGTCCAAAAGCAAGAAATGTGAATTCTTAATGTCCATATCGAGTTCTAAAAAAAGTCCTTGGAATGTTTTCTTTCTTCATACGAATCTGATGGTAACTAGATCATAAATCAATCTTAGAGAACACAGTAGCTCCATTCAATTGACTTAACAACTCATCAAAATGGGGTAGGGGGTTTGCTTTTTATATTTTGTCCATTTAGCCCTCTATAGTCAATGAAAAGTCTATATGTCACATCCTTTTTAATTTGCAATAGAATAGGAGCACCCCAAGGAGAAACACTAGGTTGAATGAATTTCTTCTTTTTTAAGTCATCCAATTGAAGTTACAACTCTCTTAGTTGATCAACATTGAATCTATAAGGTGACCTAGAGTAAGGTTTTTTTCCCACAATCAATGAAAGATTTGTTTTCAAATAACAAATCCATTTCGATTATTGCTTCACACTTTCAGATTTCAATGGCATAAAAATTCCCTTTATGCTTTCTACCTGATAAAGAGACATATATTCTCTAAAAGGCCTTGAGTGTAGTTTATTTTCCCATTAGTTAGTTGGCACACTTTCTTTATTTTCTAGTTGTTGTGCCTTTATAATTTTAGGTGCAACAATGAGTGCTTCCATAATCAATTAAAAAATTCATATCTCGAGTCCCCATCTTTCCTTTCACTCTAATCACAGAAGCATGTGCATGAGTTGCAAAAGAAACCATGCATTTCATCGTAGGCTTAGACAACTCACCTTCTTGCCCTGCTTCCTTGATAGTCGGATCAATCTCATTTTCTTTTGCTTCAATCTTTGATCCCTTCACAAAATTGAGTTTCAACTTGTTAGGAAATTCGAATGTAGCGTAAGCCAACTCTTCTCTTCTCCAAGGTATGCTTTGTGAATTCTTCTTATTTTCGGTGCCCTTATTCATTAGATTCTAATTTTGGTTTTGCTTTTTATAACTAGGATTCTATTTACCCTGTTGATTGTTGGTTCCAAATATTTTTCGATTCTCAAATTTTCCATTTCCCTATTGTTCATTGCACCCTTGAAACTTATTAGTACTATAAAAATTAGGTCTTTGTTTAGGAATACCTAAACTTTGAGATCCTTAAGAATGATGGCCTGTTGGTGTCACCTTTGACTTTTCAAATTTCTCCTGGTTATACTCCTCCATCTTCTCAAAGTTCTCTGCTTTGGCTACACCATCCAAGAAATCCTTCAATCCAGTTCTCTTCATCATGTGTAATAAGTTCTCTTCATCATGTGTAATAGATCTTCTTTGAGGCCTTCTATAACTTGTGGGTGAGAGATTTGCCTATGACTTTAGGTGCATATTTATGGAGACAAAGAAACTTCTCCGCTCAAAGATTTTGTTTTCCTTCTTGTACTTGCTTGAAATTATACAATTCCAAATTATTTTCCATATAATAATGAGGAGAACAGTACGTCTTTTGAATGTAGTTGTAAATTCTGCACGTGATGGGTTTGGCCTTGATCTAAATTCTGCACATGATATTTCCACCACAGCTTTGTAACTCTGCTTAGCTGCAATCATGTAATCTTTGGTTTTCCCACTTCATTGAACTCACCCAGGGAAAAAAAATCTTCAAATTCCTCTAGCCAAGACTTGAGGTCTTCTTTATAGAAGAATTAAAGAAGGAGAACTCCATGTGTGGAGCTCAAACCACCTGACCACCCTCGAGCAATCTCACTTGCACTCTTATAAAGTTGATACAACATCAATGAGTCTCATTATCACTCTCAAATCAATGAGTCTCACCGTCACTCTCAAATCTTATGCCGTTTGTGATCTTCTATGTTCTTGTCTTTGTGTTTCGACCTTCAACCCTTTGTATTGTTATGAAAAGCCCCAAACACAACTACTTTTTCTATCTTTGATGCTTGCCTCAACCTGCGTGCCACTTTTGGAGATAGGCATGCCTCAAAATCTATGCCTTGGAGCCACCATCATAATCAATCTTGAATCACAATCTTTCATGAGAGAAAATGTAATAGAGTCAAATACATATCCATCTCCAAGCACTTTGACTCTTGCTATAGCCTTTCTAAAGGACGACCTTGATGAATAGCAACTTGTTTTCAGCATAATATTCTAGTCTGATATATGTCCCTCCTTCATCTAGGCCTCCATCTAGCTAATGACTCTATCTAGGCTCTCCTTTAGAACCTACAAAGTCTCCATACAAACTTCCACGCACATTTTTAGCTCAAATCACTTTGGTAGCATTTTCAAACTTCAAAAGGGCATGCAAAAGAAATTCCACGAGATCATTGACACAAAATAACCAAACTAAAAATTTTAATGCAACTTTGTCAAAACATCTAAAATTTCCAAATAAGCTACTCTGGAGACTTTTTATGACATACGTGTCCAAAAACTTTATATACAAAAACATGAAGGATCACATTGGCACTTTTTACAAACACAAGTGGAGTTGAAGAGTTGATAGTAGGTTGATTCTTCTCATTAGGTACCTATTGCATCCCCATGCTCAAGTGCCCCATACAAGCCATCTATTCTTTCAGCTTAGTGAGCTCAACATCTTCTTAAAAAGTTACTATTGGCTCCAATTCTACCTTCAATTAAAGAGGCCCTCTAAGCCCTGTAATGAATCTCTCCTTCTTGAGCATAGAAAGATTCTACTCCATCCCATAATGCTACATAGCTGTGCATCTATCAAATATCATGTTTCTAATCCTTGCACAACCCCTCCCTTGCTGTGCAAGCTACAAACATAGTCCATAGCTACATAGATGAGCAAGAGGGAAGTGGGATTCGTAGGAGAGGAAGGGATGGGTTGAAAGTAAATTTGTAGGAGCCTAAAATAATATATGAGCATGCTAAATCTCATTAAGTGCTTTGAGGTTTGCATATTCACTTTCCTTGCTATAAAGGCTACGATTGTCAGCATTAGAAACTCAAATTACTATATTTAAACTTAAATATTTTCTATTTAAAGAGTGATCATGCATCGCATTCAAGTTTCATGACTGTTTGCACAAATGTAAGAAACAAATAAAATTTGTCAAAGCCAAGTACATAGTTTCATAATGCAACACTACAAATAATTGAAAAAATGACAGAGCACATATTTTTATATAGCCCTATATTTGTTCTAGCCTTGGTTATGCCATATGTTTTATAGGATTTATCAATTGGAATATTTGGGATAGAGATTAACCTAGCTAGGATGCTAGTGCTGAAAACATACTGAAGGGTCTTGATGAGATGAGAAATCCATTAGTTGTATAACCCATCACATTGGTTGTTGGCATCTACTCTCCAATTGTCATGGGTAGTGTGTTACGTCTTGGGGAGAAAGTGGGCTACAAGGGAGTCAAGAAAATTACCATTCTATTACCATTCTGTAGTGAAAATTCAAAAACTTCAACTAAAACTATCTGCAATGAAAGATGAATTCCCTATCTATGTATTTAGAGGATGGATGGAGAGTTTGTGAGGTTCCAAGCTTTTCAAGAATGCAAATGTGTGCAATGCATGCAAAATTTGAATGTTGACCCTCCAATGGGGAAAGAGAGCCCTCATGAGAGTACTTGTTTCTCTTTCGACTTACATGCAAGGTGGGAGGGAGAGGGTGGATGAATGTAATGTGGTAGAGAGAATGCAACAAATGATCACAATGAAGGGGAGTACCTCTTCATAAATGTCCCTTGAGATCACTCAAGTTCCATCTTTCCATTTAGACCTACCCTTAGCTATGACCCTTGAACGTACCATTTAATGCACTCTAATCCACCCTTCCCTTCCCTATTGCCCCTAGGACCTAGACAAGTGTGTGCACATCTTAATTTATTACTAATAATTGGCCAATGTTACATAGTTTATCGATACAATTTACATCGCTTGATCAATCATAAATACAAACATACTATCGAATTGGCACCAGTCCTCATGACTATGAATTAACTAAATAATCATTTCTCTAGTCATGATAGATTTTGGAAAGGACTAGCTACAGCCAATTGGTGTTTTTGTTCAATAGTAATAGTCTTTTCAAAAACCTAGTTCTTTTGTCGGAATCTACTTCTTTTTCTTAGGATCTTTTGTCCTATTTTTTTGTCTTGTTGTAGAGTCTTCATCTGAATATTCTTCTTTTTCTTCGTAATCTTGATCCAATTCTTCTTCTCTATAGTTGCGGTCTCCAACTATGTCTTCTGCTACTTCTTCAAAATCTATTGGCTGCTGCTTCATCCCCAAGGTCTTTGAGCTCCAAAATATCTAATGGCAGTTCATCTACTTCCCCTTCATTTGTTTGAAGGAGATCAAATGGTAGTCGACAATTGATTTTGGTTGGATTAGCTTGGTTTTCTCCAAGAATGCTGGAAATCACGGGATCTCCCCTTAATTCATCCTCCAGGCTTTTGACTTTGGTTTCTTCCCATGTCGCTATTTGGATCATGGCGTCTTGACTTGTTAAATGTGTTAGTGCCGTTTCAGCATTAGCTTTTACTTCTTCATCTTGGTGTTGTTGCTCTTGTTGTTTCCAAAGCTGGAGTTGCAAACATGTACATTGAGATATGGCGTTATCGTCTTGGCTATTTGTAGACATTCATTCTTCTGTACACGCATTTCCATGCCAAGAACGTTAGTGTACTCAATTCAAATGAATACGCATAATATCCGAGTCAAAACTTGTTCGAGACTGTCACAACTTGCCATCTTTCAAAAATATCAGACTGAGGAAATCTCATCTCCCGCACTGAGTTTTCTACTCTACAATCCCAAATGTGGTTTGTAGACGACCACATTGTCACTCTGATGCGTCAAAAATCTTCATGGCTCATAGACCACCAGTGGTCGAATCATGCCTTTTTGCAATAGATCTTCAATTTGTTTTTCTACCTCCTCTATTTCCAAATTCCCTAGTCCCTTCAATGAATTGGGTAGCATAAAGTCTGTTTTAAAATGCATGCTTCTTGCATTGAAGGATCAAGCAAAGTGTTTCTATATGCCTAGAAACGAGAGTTTTGGACACTCCAAATTATTTATCTGCTCGATTCCCAACTCAAGCTCTTGTGGGTTCAATGTTGTAGTGACAACACTTATCACTCTCCACACAGCTTGGTCTTCAAATCCTTCCTAGGACACCAACACTAATCCTTGCACAAACCAATGGCTTGGTTTTTCATGCGAAGCCACCAACATGCGAGTCATTAAATTGTACGAATTCACCCTTTTCATCATCACAGATTTTTTCGTGAATTACAGATGTGATGCGAGTTGAATCGGATGGGAAATTTTATAAGTTATTTTATTTCAGGTTGGATGGCTTCTATCAATGAAGATCTAAATGGAAATCTCCCTGTTGAGTTTGGATACTTGATGCATTTGAAAGATTTGTAACATAGGAATTCGCAAACAAAAGTTGGAGCTCACCATACCACCAAGTGCAGCAATAAGCACACCATTTTGATGGGGGGAATTGCGAAGAAAAGGCCTCAAGCATCTCATCAAGCATGCCCCCCAGAATTTTAACGGAGACGATGGCACAAGAAGACCCCAAGGAGCTCACCAAGCTCGTTTAAACTGTAGGAATTGGTTCTTAGAGGCAAGTCAACACACCCAACAGCGTAAAAAGAGTGGTAGCCGATATCCTCGTGTTTCCAACTTTTTTGACGTGCCAAAACCACCTCTCTTTACTCATGTGCCTGAGGAACTCTCAGTGAATTCTGGCTCAGTGACTCTGGCTCAGTGCCAAAGTCAGCATACTATGCACCCATCTGCATTTGAAATACTGCATGGTTCCCTGGGCTATTAGGCAGCTCAAAGAGATTCTACTCAGAGGGGAGGCCCTTGAGCCGCCAAATTGAATGCACATCTAATAGAGGGTGATTACAATAATCCGGATCAAAATGATCATTCATCCTAGAATATCAAGCAACAGTTTGGAGGACTCATGCTGGGATGAAGACACATGCGATGTGAAGAAGGCATAGTACTCAGCCTTATGAAAAATCAGATATGCATGAAGCAAGTCAGTAAATCCCAATATATTGCCCCTATTGGAATAATTTAAGTGGGATAGTTTAAGTCCAAGCTAGCTTAAACGTCTACTGATAGAACTAAACAATAGAGGAAATGAGCTAATGACACAATCCTTGTCTCCAAAAGAGTGAGGCCATCCTACACCCCAAGTTTGGCTGTTGCCCAAATCCAAGCAATAGATGCACATATTGGATGATTAAAGCCTCCTAAGAGCCTCTTCCTATGCGAGGCTTGTATTGCAAACCATGAAGCATGATTTAAAATTGAAACATTCAAAGTCGAAAGAAACTGGTCTTCTTCTGAGCCCCTATTTAGAAGGAGGGGCTCACAAAGAACCCAAGCGTAATGACTTTGTATACTGGATACAACCCATTATATTTATGCAACTTTGTGTCCCAAGCAAGAGAAGGCTGCATAGTTCTGTGTGAAACTGGCTGCAGCGGTTAAATTCATTAGAATGGGCTGGCGTGTGAATAAAAATGGGATCGCAACCTGGTTTTTTTCTCAAACCTCTATGATGAGACTCGTCTGTTAGCCATCCGGCAGAATAGCCAAATCTATGATGAGACTTGCCTATTAGCCATCCTGGCATCAGAAAAATCTCCCCTACATACTTGACGTTGATGGTCTGCAAGTTTTCATGATTTATTTTGACTTCGCAGAAGAAAATATTAGACTGAAACTTCGGTTAGAATCAATGCTTGTCTTGCCAACTTCACCCAAGTGTAGTCAAAATTCTCACCCTTTTTTGCTCAGTCATATCAGTTCGTGACATTTTGATCATGAAAAGTCATGCCATCCCCAACTGTGGCCCTCTGAATCCTCTTCTTGGAGGTGAATCCAATCGCATCTAGGAGATCCTGCTATGCAGTCTCATGCATAGCTAATCAAAACCACCTATTCTGGATATGACTCGTAAAACAAACCTTTATCTAGGGAGCACCTCTTTATTGTTCTATCTTTTAAATCACATTGTTTTGGCTCCTCAGGGTAGAATTTCTATCCTTGGAGCCAACATGAAGAGGACATTGCTTGTATATATTTAGGGTTTTCCCTCAAGATGCCATTTAGGAGTCAATGAACACACCCATGCCTACATTTTAACTGGAGCCACTTGCATGCACACATGAGCCCTTCAAAACATCATCAAGGTGATGGTTGAAATTGGCAAAACTTCAATGGAGTATAACTTTGTTATTATGATGGAAGCTTGCAAAGCTTCACTGTAAGCAAGCAACTCTACACAATTACTATCTCAAAGAGTGAAATTCACAAGCAGCCCACTAAGTTACGACAAAGCAGTTCAGCCCATTTGTTCTAGGCACTCCCCTACTTGCAATGCACATGCATGTAAGCATAAATGCTGCTTAATATTCCGAAGGACTCTAATCATGTCAGGTGGATTGGATATGAACAAAGAATCAAGTTGAAAAGATCAAAGGAGAAATTTAGAGGCAAAACTTTCTGCAGTGCCTCTACTGATTTAGTGCATGGTACAACGAACATCGTCTTTCCCATGAACATGCATTGGCGCCACAAGGGTTCTCGCAGAAAAAACGGATCAGTGGGGCAAGAAGGGAGACTAAGGTGGCATTCGAATAGGTTGCCCAAATAATTTTTTGAATTCTCCTCTTCAGGCATCAGCCAATATCCAGAATCCCTACTTCAGTGCACCCAAAAGCTTCTCATATCCTCTTCTTCCTGCATTTTGCATATGCAATGACCGACTTCCTGCTTCATGGTGCTAAAGAGTGTCTCAGTTTCTCCTCTTCTCGTACCACTTGCACATCTGGTGGGAAAAATCTATGGTTCACTATCTTAAAGATAAACCAAGGCAGCAATGCTAAGCATACAATGAAAAGGATGTCCAGCCAGTAGCAAGCCGTACGAGCAACATTGAAAATTACCCTGTGAAAAATCCAAGGCATTTTAACAGAGCAAACATATGTACAGCTTTATGGCCATCACCTCCATATATATACAGAAGGACTCTTGTAGAAATTTGAGCTTGTTGGACCTACACAATCAACAACCCCAAGATCATGTTTCTTCTAGAGTGGCCTCCCTGCAAGCCCAAGCAGAGCAAAAAGAAGACGTGCTACAATCAGGGCACCTAGGACTACATGACCTGTGAGAGGAGTTTATCACATGCTCTCGATGCTCTGCAAGCCACACAACTCGTCGCTTCCCCGTCTTGAACCTTGTTCTCTCTCGATCGACTTGGTACTGTTGTCCACCACCTCTTGCTTTCATATCACTAATTCTTTGATTGTTATTTATTCTTGATAGTAATACTTACCACTATGTTGGTGGGTAGTTCGATCAACAATATCCGGATTCACCATGATTGAGAGTGAACGTGCGCTATGTGATGTTTGATCCTTTGATGGGTAACTCCGACACCTTCTCATCATTCATCAAATGTGATCAACAATATCCGGATTCACCATGATTGAGAGTGAACGTGCGCTATGTGATGTTTGATCCTTTAATGGGTAACTCCATCATTCATCAAATGTGAGCATCGAGATTGTAGGTTCCACCAATCTCATGAAAGTGTAAACTCTCTCTAATTTATTTACGATGTTGATTATTAGGTCCTATTAGGTCCTATAGAGACTTAGACTTGCAAATAGACAATCGAGGTGCAAAACAAACATAAACATCTAGCATGTCTTCTACAACTTTCCATGCCAAAAGGTTGTAAAGGCCGAAATAAGATCCATTTCCTCAATCAACGCTAATACTCATGCGGACTTAACGTAATACCCGGAAGCTTTGTAGATTCCCATGAAAAATATCCAAAGAGAGGCTCCAAAAGGAAAGCAAATAGAGGATTTGGGAAACAAGGCTCTAAAAGGAAAGCAAATAGGGATTCACGATTGACAGTGATCAAAGGGGAGGATGACGGAAGGTATATTAGGACCACTGAGAAAATGTGGATTTGGGGTGATGAATGTAAGGCATTAAGATCAATTCAGTTAGATTGATTGGGCAGAGCGGCTCTTTCTTCATTCTGTTTCTTGAGTGGTTTCCATTTTTTATATTTGAATCTATCATTGCATAATGATTTGCGGTGGGACTCTAGTTGCCTTGCATAGTCATTTCTGCTGGGACTTTTGCTAGGAATGCCAGGACTTTGAATGCTAGTACTATTGTTGGGACTCTGCTCAGAATGCCAGGACTATTGTTGGTGAGTTTCCTTTAAAGTATTTATGTCTTATTTGTTATCCCACTGTCATGAAAAGTCGTGTGGGTTCGCTATCAAATTCTTCGGCTTTTTTAAACGATGATTCCAATGGTGAGTTGGGAGGAGTTTTCTGGTTCGCAAAGGTGCATCAACAGTTTATCGCTTGCGAGGGGGAGCAATTTAATACTATTTAAACTATTTAGTTTTATTGAATACTATTTAGTACTAAAGAGGTACTAAAAAATATCAAACAGTCACTATTATATATGCTAGTGCAAACAGTCACTATTTTATATGCTAGTGCCACTACTTACTACTATTTGATACATCTTATGAGTACCATTAGTATTTAGTATTGTTTATTACCCAATTTTTATAAGTTAGTTACCACTCTTAGAGGCTAGGTATGACTATCATATGCTAATTTTATTTAGTGCTATAAAGGTTCTACTAACCATTATCATATGGTATTTAGTACTAATTACTACTATTTAGGTACTATTGTCATACTCCTAGATGTTAGGTACCACTTTTATATGCTACTCATCAGTACTATTTAGTACTCTCTAGGTACTACTATCATACTCTCAGATGCTATGTACCACTATCATATGCTACTCAGTACTATTTAGTACTCTCTAGGTACTATTCTCATATCTCAAATGCTATGTACCACTGTCATATGCTACTCAATACTATTTAGTACTATTTAGGTACTCTCATATGCTATTTTGTACCATTTAGTACTATCGTATTCTCTGAGATGCTAAGTATTACTATCATATGCTATTTAGTGCTATTTAGGTTGTATTGTCATGTTCTCTTAGATGTTGAGTAACACTGTCATATGATACTCAGTACTATTTAGGTAATACTATCATCCTCTTAGCTGCTAAGCTCCATTGTCATATGCTATTTAGGACTATTTAATACTATTTGGTACCATTGTCATATACTCTCAGATGCAAAGTATCATTGTCATATGCTACTTTATACTGTTTAGTACTTTTTATGTAGTGCTTCACACCACTATTTAGTATTGTTTAGGTACTATGTCATACTCTTAGCAGTACTTTTTGGGTACTACTTAGGTATTATTTGGTACTATTTAGGTAACACTGTCATATTTAGTACTATTTAGCTAAGTACCACTTTCATATATAAGTCTTTTGCTTGTGGTAGTAGGTACACATTGGCCTTTAATGAAATTATAAATATTTCCCAATACAAGAATACCACATCCATTGTAATAAAATTCATGATCAAAAGAGGAACTTCAAAGAAATTTTCTATCTCCAAACTATAATGGGTGATTTCTATAATTTCATGAAAGGCCAATGTAATCCAAGCAACTTTCCTGCTAAATAGTTGCATAGGGTCACTTCTAAATATGAATATCTATAGGCTTTTTATTGGTGTACTTTATAAATAATACTATAAATAATAATATTCAAGAGTCATAAATACTTATTTTCTTTAGTGCACAACCCTTTCTTGATGATAGAATGTTTAATGATTGAATGTATAGGCATAATTCTTCATGAATTTGATTCGACTACCTGTGTCACAATTGTGAACAATGCCCAAAACCTTTCTTTTGCCCACCTGATCTAAATGATGCAAATGGTGCATTGATAAGGTGTAATACATATGAGTATGTCACTAAGAATTAAAATAAAACATTCAAACTTGTATACAAGGAAATAGCTCCATCCACCATCATCCAACAATTCGAGAACCACTTAAAAGTCTTCATCATGCACAACTTCTATAGTTACCGAATGACCTCTCAATTTAAAGAGTGTATCAAAATAATTCCAAGGATGTGGTGGTGTCAGTAGTTGAGTTTGCAAAGAAATATACTTTTAAAAAGAAAAATGAAATCCAATCAATGCATTGGCATAATGACCAATGTACGATCATGGTTTAAATTTGATACTAATGGGAGGTGGGAGAGATTATAAAGTAATCCATATTTTACATTTTAGATGACAAATAGCATGACACACCATTAGTACAACATTTTTTAATGCTCCACTACCAATGACTATCATCCAAAGTCATGAAGTTGAAAAGCAAATAGGTTTGGTTAGATTGGGCAACATCTCAGTTCAAGACAGCACACTGAGTTTACTTTGTTGCATGATAAGGTGTTCACAATAGGTCCTTGTTGTTTTCACATCACTGTGAAGATGTTGCACATTTGAAGTGCTATATAACAAACTTCCTCCTCTTTTGGTTGTGCTAGCTACTACTCTTTGACTACTATCCAGATGATGTGGAGATTTGTTGGTAGTGGACATGGAAAGGGAGAACATGATGGTGGGTGCAGTGATAAAGCATGTATTAACCACCAAACAATTGGATGGAAATTGTGTGAAGCTGCAAAATGCTCATGAGGTTGTGGACTGGTTGATTTGAAAGATGGGAGAAGATGTGAAGAAAATACTCTTTGTGGAAGTAAAGGTGGGTGATGTAGATAGAACTAAAGCATGGGATTGCCAAACCATCAAAGAAACTCGGTCAGACACTGCATATTTGGTTTTAGTTGCAAAGATCCTACACAATCCCTGAACAGAGGTTTATCATGCTTTTGTCCATTTTGCAAGGATGAAGTATGGGACAAGTGCAACAATTTATCTCATGTAGGTACATGGACCTTGCACAGGCTAGATCCCATCAATGGACTAAATACAAGAGCCATAGAGGATGATATAGCATTCTCAATGGATAGAGACTAGGTGGTAGACATGCTTGAGATGGGTGACCATTTTTCAATGCTCGCGTCCCCTCTAGGTGACAATGATGATGATAATTATGTACTGGTGCTATGCAAGCAACCAAGTCCTTTCAAAGCAATTTGTTTTATCATGATTTAGTTCTAATTTAGTACTTGTTTCCAATTGGATTCTAAAAATGTTTTTATCATGCTTCAGTATTAATTTAGTACTTGTTTACAATTGGTTGCTAGTGCTTTATACAAAGAATATGTGTTAATCAAGGTATAACAATGTCTATTCCTGATGTTGAGAAAGATGCAATCCTTTTAGTCAACCCATTATAGAGTTGCTACATTAATATCTATGTGTGCATCATTTCAAAATTTGGATACTAGTCAATTGTAGAAGTAAAGAGAGGCTTTCATCTTGAGGATTTGTTCTAAGCTCATTATAGGTATTCATTCTCCATTAGGAAAAGAAAGAAAACCACAACACTCTCTCCCATTCCCAACATGGTACCAGAGCATATCATGTTCCCTTCATGAATTTAAAGTTTTAATCTATATATGTCAATTCTAGAAGATTGCTGCTAGAAAAGTCAATGATTGCCTGAACCAAAAAGAGGGCTAACAGATAAAAATAAGGCTATTTTATTTCTAAATGACATGTACATCTCCTTTCAAAGAAGTAAAGAAAAAGTTGAGGCGAGTGCAACTAGGGTAAGTAAACCAAATTCTAGAGGGGCGACAGCAATATGTAGCTAGAGGTAAGTAAACCAGGGTAAGTAAGCTGGATTAGTCACTCCTTTGCTCCATCCTAAGAAGGGGGCATAATAACTAGCTCAAGAAAGACATTCCAAATTTTATGTTTAGTAGCCAAATTCTCACTCATAAGAGAAACGTCCTGAGGCTATCCTAGACCTTATCAATAAGATTCTGTACTACCTTGATATAAAAATTTCAGGCATGTATGCATTAACCGATGAATAGTTAGATTAGATGAATCAACCAATTTACCTTCCAAGTAGCAATGAAATCAAAATCTTGTGATACGACTAAAACTTAGTGTAGAAGCAAACACAACAAGGCTTGAGAATAGAATATGTGGGAGAACAGAGCCCAATTATTGGCCTCTCAATTCCTAGACCTTTCCTCAATACTTAAAAGATTGCATCTATGAAGCATTCTCCCAAGTTACAGCTTCACTCAAGAACATCGACCTTGCAAGTTTTGAATCTACCGATGGAAGGCAAGGATCATTCAAAAGACGTGTGTTGAAACATGGTAGATTCAGCCCATCTCTTCCATTATCTTGAGCATATGTTTCACCTGCAGAACATTGGCATTATCAATCACTGGCATCAAAACTGAACCATGCTTGAATGCATGGTAGAAATATATTTTTGCTTTGCTCTTTGGTGCATGCACCTTGCGGTAGTAGGACCTCCTGGTGATGAGGACTCCTTAGTGAAATTGCCCTCTTTTTGTTGAAGACATGCGTTGCAAGGAGTCCAGCCATTGCATTGCACCAGCGATGCCTACAATGTGTCAAATGAGCCAAAGGACAACTCTAATTTCCGGAGGGTTGGGAGTGCTAATTTTTGCTCTCTTCACTAAATTGATATACTTTAAACGTTAAACTACTAAGAGTGACAAAACCATCTATCTTTCAACACTTAGCATATCTTCCAATAAGAAGAAGAAGCTTACATGGGAGGTCTCTTTATCAAATGCATATCTTTCAAGTCCACTCGGAGAAATGAAGATCCATCCCACTGCTCATTTTGCATCTCACATCAGTGGTACCTTTGGCCTCCCTTTGGCTAGTAACTTGTTTCAAATTGAGATTGAGAAGTTAGAACATAGAACCTACCACCCCACTAGTCGCACCACATTTCTCTGTGAGTACTTGCAAATCGAGATTGAGAAGTTAGAACATAGAACCTACCACCCCACTAGTTGCACCACATGTCTCTGTGAGTACTACACAGCTCCGGTGTCTTTGCATCCATCAGAATGAGGAACCATCATTTTCATAATTAATTTAGTACTGCACTAGAATTGATATATTAGTGTTGATTTAGTAAGGATATATTAGTGTTAGTTTAGTAGTGGTATATTAGTGATAGTACTAAAATAGTACTACATCTGCATATCGTCATTAGAGTATATCAAAATAGTCCTAATCAGCATATTACTGTTGATTTAGCACTAACTTAGTACTATAATAGTACTAAATCAACATATCATCATTTAGTACTACACGTGTACTACATTAGTGCTACATTAGTACTAAATTAGTACTATAATAGTATTAAACTAGTATTAAATCAACATATTAGCATTAGTATTAATCAACATATATCAATAATTAGTACTATGTTAGTATCAATACATTATCAGCATATTGTGTTTGTCAATATGGCCCTTGAGGGGTCCCCTTTAGGGGCAAGGGCCATATTAACAAACACATGATAAATGTTTGTCAAAGTGTTTGTCAATACAACCCTTGCCCCCAAAGGGGATCCCTAAAGGGCCATATTGTCAAGCACATTGATAAACAATGCAATGTTTTTATCTCTATGTTTTATGAAAATGGTTTGTGCGAACAAAAAAGGTTTTGTGCCTCAATTAAGTTGAAGGCTATGACAAGTTCTTGGGTTCTTGCACTGCTGCTTGAATTATTCCTCTTAACTTATGAAGTCACTATACTTCCTTAACGGTCCCTAATAGAAAAACAAGAATACAATATGAGCACCTCATATTGCTATCATAGTTAGGACTTTCTTACAATTTTGACCTGGAACTCCTTGTATGCAGGGGACAATACGAGCAGCTCGTGATTGAACATAACCTTCTTCATAGCAACTTCTTTCAAGGCATTGTGAGAGAGACCTCAACTTGGCGGGTGAGCTCAATCTAGCACAACATTCGACAATGGACAGGGAACTCAATCTGCTGGATATAGGGGAGAAATGGGGTCTTAAAAGGGCCTCATAAGGAATGGATTAGGAGAGGATTATGAAACTTAATCTAAGTCTATTTGGAGGGGTCATAATGGAGGCTCAGGTGGTTTTGGTAAGCTAGAGGCAGTTTTGGAAGCAACCAAGAGGGAGGAGTCAAAAAAACGTCCAGTAGGATATAAATATATTGAACTTGGTGGCTAGGGCCCAAGGGTGGGGAACATGTGGTCACGGGTTCCAATCCTCCAAGGCGCATTTAAATTTTGGTGGAGGTTGTGGGCTTGGTGGGTGCCCAAGGTGGTGGCTGGGCCTGGGCCACGTGTCAAGCTCGCACGTATTAGCAGCCTGCTTTGCCCTTATGACTGTACTTGCAGTCCACCAGACAACCCCACTTGCATCCCTCCCTTATTGACCTTTTGGACATGCCTTACATGCAACCCCCTCCCCACATTTTGAATTTTGGGACACATGGCAGAACATGGTGCTCCTTCTCCACATTTGATGGTTTTCTTCCCCAAATCCATGGTATTCCTTCTCCATTTTTCAAACTGAAACCACCTTTTTAAAAGTGAAACCACCTATGACCTAAGCATAGTAAATGCAACATGCCACCTCAACATAACATTGCCCCACACAAAGGAGCACTCTCATTAGTAGAACTCTAATCCCTTGAAATTAGGAAACACTAATTGGAGGCCCTTTCGAAACCCCATTTCTCCCCTAATGTGAGCTCCAACACACTTAAGTATGCTCTCAGTGTGTTAGAGCTGATCTCCAAGTTGAGTTCTCCTTCCCCAGTGCCGAAGGTTGTGCTCAATTACGAGAGGCTCATCACCAAGTCGAGTTCTCTCCCAGTTCGTGATGAAACAACAACGACCTATTTCCCTTGGCTCCCCAGATCTCTCACCCTGGAAGTGGACTCTCACGGAGAACACTCAAGAGAACTCTCAATCTCTCAATCTCTCTCACAAGGATGGCGCCTCAGTGGGCGGAAGGCAAAACCATTGTGACACCAAAAATTGATATATGTTATTTAGCATCGATATTGTTTTTCTCTATGTTTGATAAGAGTTTGAGTATCAAGTGAGAGCCTAGAGGCTCTCACTTATTTTTATCTTCTAAGATATTGTATGGGATTGAAAGGATGAGTGGAATGAATCATTGTAAATACCATGTGTATGAATAAAGAGGTGGGTCTCATGTCCATGTGTTCCAATGACATAAGAGAGGTCACATGCCAAGCATGTGGAAGGCATGTGGAGGAGTGTGGAGTCAAGACGAATCCTTATAGAATTCCTATGTGAGATAAGGAGGATGTGGACATATGGAAAAGAGAGGGTCCCAATGGGCTCCACATAGGGAGACTCTTGACTTTCTTAATATTTTAAGAGTCTTGAGCATCTTTTGATGGGACACATGGAAAGAGTAGCCAAAAAGGACATGGATGGTGACATATGGGCTTATGTGATTGATGGAGAAAGGCATCTATAGGCAACAATTGTAAATGGGTGAAGGAGGGTGACAAAATCTCTATAAAAGGAGCCCTCCTCTCCCTTGTTCAACATCTCTTCCACGATTGAGCCTCATGCTATTGTAGCTCTAGTATCCTTAAGCCTCTTCCATGAGCTCTCTCTCTCTCTCTCTCTCTCTACTAGATATCCTTTTATGTAGACTCCCTGTAGACTCTTGAGTCAATATCTCTCTAGTTTATTCTCTTTCTATGAGTAGTCTTGGAGCTCCCGCTCCCTCTTGTATGTATGAAAGCTCTTTTTCTCCCTTGCATGTATAGCATATGGAGTTACATTTGAGTAGAGTCTCACTCTATTGGAAATGAAGGTCACTTCAGATTACCTCCCTTGAGTCTTCTCTCCTTCCATTGTTCTTTTCTTTCAAATATGACATGGTCCCCCTAGCTTAAATTCAATATTGGGGAAAAAAAAAGTCTTCAAAGTGCTTCCTACTCAGTCGCTCATTGTGCAGACATGGTCCACCTGTTTCCCAAGCCGCAAAGGGCATTCTTTCCTCTCTCCTAGGAAACCATATTGAGTCAAGAAGAAGTTCACCGGTAATGGAACCTATCAGCTTGAGGATGTTAATGGCATGGTGATACTCGGATGCACCAATGAGTATTGCTTTAAATTCTTCTATGCTCGACCACCTTGAGGGCCAGTAGACCCTCTCTGTTACTAGAGAGGATTTGCTAGGGGGGGGGAAGATGTGACGCCAAAAATTGATATATTTTATTTAGCATTGGTATTGTTTTTCTCTATGTTTGATAAGAGTTTGAGTATCGAGTGATAGCCTAGTGGTTCTTACTTATTTCTATTTTCTAAGATATAGTATGGGATTGATAGGATGAGTGGAATGGATCATTGTAAATACCATGTCTATGAATGATAAATACCTTGGTATGGCATGAGCATTATTTGTGTATGGGATATTATGGGGTTTTAAGAAAATAGGAAGAGTGAGTCATATAAAGAGGTGGGTCTGATGTCCATGTGTTCCAATAATATAAGAGAGATCACATGCCAAGCATGTGGAAGGAATGTTGAGGAGTGTCAAAGAGTGTGGAGTCACACAAAATCCTTCTAGAATTCCTATGTGGATTAAGGAGGATGTGGGCATATGGAAAACAGAGGATACCCATGGACTCCATGTGGGGAGAATCTAGACTTTCTCAAAATTTTAAGAGTCTTAAGCATCTTTTGATGGGACACATGGAAAGAGTTGCCAAAAAGGACATGGATGGTGACATACGGGCGTATGTGATTGCTGGGGAAAGGAATCTACAGGCAGCAATTGTAAATGGGTGAAGGAGGGTGACAAAATCTCTATAAAAGGACCCCTCCTCTTCCTTGTTCAACATCTCTTCCACAATTGAGCCTCATGCTGTTGTAGCTCTAACTACTATCCTTAAGCCTCTTCCATGATCTCTCTCTCTCTCTCTGTCTTTCTCTCTCTCTCTTTTTCTCTTTCTACTAGATAACCTCTTATGTAGACTCCCTGTAGACTCTTGAGTCAATATATCTCTAGTTTATTCTCTTTCTATGAGTAGTCTTGGAGCTCCCACTCCCTCTTACATGTATGAAACCTATTTTTCTCCTTTGCATGTATAGCATATGTAGTTACATTTGAGTAGAGTCTCACTCTATTGGAAATGAAGGTCACTTCAGATTACCTCCCTTGAGTCTTCTCTCCTTCCATTGTTCTTTTCTTCCTTTTAAAGTTTTCAAAGTGCTTACTCAGTCGCTCATTGTGTGCACATGGTCCAACCGTTTCCCAATCTGTGAAGGGCATTCTTCCTCTCTCCTAGGAAACCTCAATGGGATTTGGATCGTGATAAAGTCTAAGGGAGTATTCTCCCAAGCCGGCACCAATAGAAGGAGTGTGTAGTTTTCATGATTGTTTGACCCCTGTCAGTGTTTCGCTCATAACTTTTTGCTCAGTGGTCCGATTTTGATAAAAGTTATAGCAAGACAAAGCTCTCTTTAAGAGCATTACATTATTTGATTATATCTTGTGTTTAATACAAACCCAAAAAGTTATAAGTCTCTATGTTAAGCAGTATGTGTTTATGACAATTTTTACCCCCATCTAATAAACTGCCCATATCTTTCTGACTGCTTCTCTATTTCTTACAAAACTTATATCAAAACAAAGAACATTTCAGATGCATATCCAAATCTATTTGAATCTTTGATATTATGTCTCTACTAGAAGTTAGAGGCCTCTGTGTTTGATGATAGTTTGCTGAGTGTTTTGAGCTAATTGTAAAGGTATCCTATGAAGGAGGTGCAATGTTTCCCGGGAACCTACCCATCCAACCTAATCAGCCCCTTCAAACTCCTCGATATATATATATCATGTCATGCTTAGCTACAAGATCTTCTTTCAACAACGTATCGCTCCATTCTTTGGTGCAAACTGCCTTGCTGAGATCATGGCCTCCGCTGATCCTTTCCTTCTCCCTATGCTAGAGTATAGCGTCACTTGGGATGTTACCATCTTCATTCTCATCTAAGGGAAGAAATTATGGTGTGGTCTCTTGGCATGAAAGATTTGTTTTAATTTTCCCTTTCCTAGTGATAAAGATCTGTCACTCAGCTTGAAAGTAGTAGGAAGTGAAAAGGTGTGTGAAGTTTATTACCCAAAACTTCATGTCACATCTTTTGGTGGAGACGCCGGGTACATTTGGGATTGGATTCATCCCACCTTTAGTCTCGACTGTAAGGTATTGCATGTTGTGCCTAGTATAGACATGTGTTTTCTGATGTGATAAAGAGGATGCTTGGAAGAACTTCATTAGAAGAGATTGTAGCCCGTTTAAGAGAACTAGAAAATTGTGAAGGTGATTCTCAACCTATTCACATGGTCATCATGATCATATCCTTTATGTTTTCACTCTTGAATATGTTAGTGAATGGACAATGTCGTCAATAGTCACAATGATAGATTGGGGATTATTTGATGCATTGGCAGCTTGGTATGAAGAAAAGTTAAGTCTTTGGGTGGTTTTTGACTATAATAGTGGAGTGGTGATTCTCAATGCTTTCAACTTCTTTTGCTATGCAAATGATGAAGAGTACAATATCTTGAAGCTTTTATGTGCACTTCCAATTGTGAGAGGCGAATGCATGTATATAAAATTTTTTCACGCTACTAGTTGGTCATTTATTTTTGAAGGTTTGATTGAGGATCACATTGTGAAGGGTTTTCAGCAAGTGGTTATGCATAATAAGTTGGTCTTGGTAAACTAAGGCTCTGTGGGAGCTTGTTTGGATCTTACTTGGGATATTGTTTAGATCTTGGTGTTTCCTTTTTGTGTTTCATCATGGTGAAGATTCCAGTGTTTTGAGGGACCCAAGGGAAGACCCAGAGTCTTGTCTTTGGGAATTTGTTTGAGGATGCTGGCTTTCTGGATGGTCCATGAAGGATTAAGCAAAGATTTTGCATGATTTTTTTCAAGGTGTAGCCTTGAGTTGGCAGGAGGCCATGTCAGACTCTGCCAAGGAGGAATGTGACCAAGTTGTGGTTGCAATGAAGGACCGGTTCTATAACGAGAGGGTTAGATAGTATCTGCCTTGGCAATCCGATATGAAACTTTATATGAAAGGGAAGCTTTGCCAGCTATGGCATCTGCATCAGTGGCCCCTCAAAGTCTCTCAGGGATACAACACCTATAGATGAGCAAATTTGTGATGGATTTGGAGCATCGTCTTCACTCAAAAATAATGATTAAAGATCCAACAACATACATGGAGGCACTTCACATTGCAACCAAGAAAGAAGCTTCTCTACAGATTGAATCCTCTTTTGTGTCTTCAACAACTTCAACTTCTAAGGTGGAGGTAATGGGCACTCCTTAGGTACCAAAGTTCTATGAGTTAGATCATAATATCTCCCAATTGGTGGCAGAGTTTGCTGATTTGAAATTGCATTTGATTAATGCACGACAACCTTGAACCCCAAAGAGTGAAGATAGGCCTCGAGATAATAGTGGGGTTGCTTGCTTTATGAATGTAATGAAAAAGGTCACTATCACCTTGAGTGTCCTAGATTGAGAAAGAAAGAAGAAAAAAAAGTATCCTTGATAGAAGCTTCTTCAAGTGATGAAAAAAAAAGGTAATGATGGCTAAATACGGGCATGGTACAAAGAAAAATAAGAAGAAGAAAGCAAGGAAGAAGTAGATGAGGAACATCAGGAAGAGGAATGCCGTAGTAAGAAAAGGAGGCATCTAGAAGGAGAATTAGCCAATCAGACTTTCCTTTAGGACAAGGCATTGGAAGCTATGACTTGTTGTCCGACATTAAAGAAAAGGAAGCTAATATCACCTTTGGTGAGTTACTTGCTTTGTTCCAAAACTACGGAAAGAATGGGGAAAGCTAGCAAAAGCACAATGGTGTCAAAGAAGAAAAAGAAGAAAGGTGCCAATCCTATTGTTCAAAAGGTAGATATAGATGTTAAGGATGATGTGCCTCTGGTTGATGTGATCATTGATGGACAAGTGATTTTTAATGTTTACATTGATGGAGGTGCATCAATTAATGTCATGAGTGAGAAGACCATGATAGATGCTAATTTAAAATACTCTAGTACTACCTCTCCTTGTCTCATCAAATTGGCTGACAACACTAGGGTAAAGACCTTGGGACTTGTGAATAATCTAGAAAGTGGATGTATCTAGAATTTCTATGCCGACTTCTTTTTAGGTGATCCCTACCAAGCCAGATGCATGTGCCTATCCATTGATTTTGGGAAGGCCTTGGATACGCAAGGTGAAGGCCGTTCAAAAGTGGGATACTTGAGAATTAATTTTGCAGGGAAATGATAAGAAGGTGTGCTATAGCATCAGAAGCCACAAAAAGGAAGTTGTCAAGGAGGAGTCTTGAACATCAGAGAGTTTGAGCTCTAACTTAACCGATGAATAAGAAGACACAGGGTGTAGCTTGGAGGAGTCCATCACAGAGGGTAAGGTGGAAGGAGTGGCCTTTAGTCTTTGTCTTAGTGCTGATCGGGACAAGTCAAGAGGGAACAAGGTGGTGGTGCAAGAAGATCCTGTAGAGACACTTCATGTGGAGGATGTGGAGCACACCAAACAATGCCAATGATGAAGAGCTTATTGGTGATTCTCTATCAGGTAGTGAGAAGCTTTAGTACTTATATATGTTAGATGATTTCCCACATCTCTTTGCAACAAGCTATTCACAAGTTTAACCAGTCTCTCTTATGGAGCACAAGATTGAGTTGAAAAAGTAAGCCAGTTGTGCAACACTTAAGGTGATTGGGGGTGATCCAAGCTAAGGCACTAAAGAAAGAGGTAGCACAACTACTTGAGGCTGGATTCATCTTTCCTGTTGATGACTTAGAATGGATATCTCCTGTAGTTGTCACACCAAAGAAAGGAAAAAAGTGGCAGGTTTGTGTGGACTTTCATCCTTTGAATGCATGCACTAAGAGGGATCATTTTTTTTTTGCCATTCCAAGATGAAATACTAGATCAAGTAGCAGGGCATGAGATGTATTCTATATGTGATGGGTATTTTGGGTACTTTCAAATTCGCATTCAGGAGGAAGATAAAAAGAAGACATAATTTATCACACCTTGGGGAGTTTTTGCTTATAGAGTGATGCCTTTTGGGTTGACGAATGCATCAGCTACATTTCAAAGGTTCATGAGTCAATTGCTTGAACCTTACTTGGGAAAGTTCATAACGGTGTTTTTGGATGATTTTTGCATTTATTCTTGGTGCATAGATCACATGGGGAAGTTAAAGATGGCCTTACCTAGGATTGATGAAGAAAAAGGGTGTCTAGGTCCTAGCAAGTGTCATTTGGATCAAACAAAAGTAGTCTTGTTGGGGAATATTTGTTTGAAGAAGGCTTGCAAATGGATCTTGACAAGGTTCAAGCAATCATGGCATTGCCATGTCGAGATAGTGTGACTGGTGTTCGCAGAATTCTAGGAAAGAGCAAGTATTATCAATGCTTTTGTGATGATTTCACAGAGATAGTGCATCCAATGAACTTGTTGTCAAGAAAAGGAGTTTCTTTCCAATAAGCTGTGGAGCAACAAGAGTCTTTTCAAGAACCTAATGAGGCCATGAGTAAGGGCCAAACATTAAAGCCCCTTGATTGGTCTCAAGACTTCTCCAAGAATTTAATGTAAATCCAAGTGTATCTTTGCATTTAGTTAGTGTTGTATTGCATGAAACCCATCTATTATGCCAGCTGACAAATTACAGAGGTGGAAACAAGGTATGAAGGAATGGAGCAGCAAGCTCTCTCTTTGGTGTTTTCAGTCAAAAAGTTTCGCTCCTCCTATTTATTCTCGAGGGGGTCACTATGTATAAACCCTCTATATCACGTGCGTTCAAGGCCTATATTTAAAGTCCCTTATTTGTAAAAGATTTCATGAATAAAATGTACCCCTTTTCTATACAAATCTGTAAATTTTTTCCAAAACTATTTTAAATAGTCCCTTATGTATATTTATTTCTGTAAATTTTAGAAATAAAAAAAATCCTTCTGTTGAACTCACGTGATAGGGTTACATATGATGAGTGACCCCCCTGAGTATTTATTGCCTCCACCATTTTTCTTCCTTACCTCTAAGTTTGTATTAGCATATTTACTTCGCAAGCCTAATCTTGGGGGGAGATTGGCAAAATGGTTGTTAGAGCTTCAAGAGTTCTCTCTCTCTTTTGTCCTCAGTAAAAATACCACTAGGTTCACTATGGTAGATTCGCTCATAGGACGAAAGGATCTAGGAGAAGAAAAGAAATGGAAGGAGAACATTAAACATGAAAGGGAGACACCACCAATAGAATTTTTTTGGTATTTTGATGGGGCTTTTATTCCTTCACATTAACCAGGAGCTAGGTGGATGGTCTTGATGAATTTTGAAGGTCAAGAGGTATGGGAAAGAGGACAAGAGCTTCCAAGTATCACAACTAATAATGCAACTAAGTATCATGCTTTGATTATTGGTTTGGAGGGTTGTCTTCAAAGTCAAGTTAAAGAATTAGAAGTAAGAGGAGATTCTCAACTTATTATAAAGCAAATGCAAGGGCATTACAAGACAAGAAGTCCTCATTTAAAGGAGCTTAATCATAAGGTTATGGTACTATGTAGTCAGTTTGATTTTTACAAGTTTGTTCATATAAATAGAAAAGAAAATCAAAGGGTAGATGAGTTAGCTACTCAAGCCATTGCAATACAACACGGGGAGTGGTTGTTGAGATATAGAGCTCCACTCGTGATATGCCAGGTTGGCCATTGTGCATTTATGTCACCGACTTGTTAGCTGTAGATATGGTTGGTACACCACCCATGAATAATAGCTGGATGATAGCTATCGTTATGTACTCTAGTTAGTGGCTCAGTTAGTATGCCACCTTAGTTAGCTGAGTTTGGTTTGAGAGCCACATATAGGGTTCACCTATTCTTTTGTACTCAGAGTTCTTTTGGCTTTCACAACTAAGAAGAGGAAAACTATTTTCAGCCTCCACCTTTGTGTATATTCCCCCATTGTGTATGTGAGAAAGCTGCAAGTGAGACTCCTTCCTTCTCTCCCACTCTCTTTACATGGTATCAAAGCTCCGTTTGTGGTAAGGAGATCAAGAAAGCAAACCAAGTTCGTGGTGTCCTAGTAAGAGGATCAGTGTTGCTTTCCTTTTTTTTCGAGTTTGGGAGCAAATCTCTACAGGTAGCACAGTCGAAAAGTGCAAGAG
Source organism: Dipteris shenzhenensis (assembly GCF_047967505.1). Classification (NCBI taxonomy): domain Eukaryota; kingdom Viridiplantae; phylum Streptophyta; class Polypodiopsida; order Gleicheniales; family Dipteridaceae; genus Dipteris; species Dipteris shenzhenensis. The sequence goes on along the minus strand of NC_141602.1, from coordinate 24,069,202 downwards.
TGCAATGTCTCAGATTGGGACGTCCTTCACGGTATGGCGAGAGGTCAGTATATGCTACAGGATTCGAGGCCATTTCAGGGCCGGTTTTGGTGGCGGAAGTTTTCCACAGGCACTCAAGAAAGTGCCCTGTTTTTGTTGTGCGACCACTGTTCTATAGGTTAGTGAAAAGTTATCGCAAAAATTACATCGTATGCCTGTGCACAAAGATATTGGGGGTGATAGAATCATTCTTTTTGCCTGTTGATGCAAAATCGTCACTAGGAAGTGACTGTGTGGTCAAATACCACTCTCATCAATTTTGCAGATTTGCCCTTGTGAGGCAGAACTTGTGTTTTTTTGCAGTGACTAAATATTTTGTAGTGTTCTGTAATGGTGTCTGATGCTCTTTCATAGATTGTCACTGAAAAGCTTGACAAGAACAAGTTCCAAGCATGGAAGTTTAGAATGACGAGTTTCCTTAAGGGAAAAGGCTATTGGAAGTTCATTACAGGAGCTGAACAAGAACTTGTTATTCCTAATGCTCCCAATTAATAGGAGTTGTAGGCATTTAAAGGCTGGCATGAGAGAGCTAGAAAAGTTATGTACTAGCTGTCTATCATTATTTCAAATTCTATGATTGTGCATATTTAGGATGCAAGCACGTTGAAGGAGGCATGGGATACTTTGACAAAAATGTATAGCACAAATACGCAAGCTAGGAAAATGCAGCTCAAGAAGGAGTTGCATAATGTGCAGAGAGAAAATATGAGCATCAATGACTACAACATGAAGGTGAAGAAGATTGCAGATGCACTTGCTTCTATTGGTCGCTAGGGGAAGATGATGATTTAGTTTCTGTGACCTTGAATGGGAAAGGATTATGCACAATTCCGGACATCCATTGCCATCCATGAGAATTTTCTTGATTTTGAGGAGTTGATTTCTCTTCTAATTTTTGAAGAGCAGAGAAATGGTGGTGCATCTTCTTAAGGAGGAACTTCAAAAGAAGCTGTCTCCTACTCAAATGCTAGAAGAGGTAGAGGCAGAGGTAGAGCAGGCCAATTTGGAGGCCATGACAAAAATCAGAATATGCAGCAAATCCAAGAAAACCAGTCCTATAGAGGAGGACATGGTAACTTTAGAGGCAAGGGGAGCCAAAGAGGTCATGGTGGATGGCAGAGAGGCCAAAATGCAAACAACAATGTTGAATGCTACTACTGTGGTAAAATGGGTCATATGGCTAAAGACTACTATAAAAAGCAGAATGACATCATGACTCAAAAATTGCAGCAAGGCAATTATGCATCCTCTAGTAGAGAGGGTGATGACAGAAATGCGCATCTGTTTATGGTGCAACACATGACCAATTCTGTGACAAGTGTAGAAGAGATCAATGATGTGTGGTATGTTGACTCAGGTGCATCAAACCACATGACAGGTCATGCAGAATGGATGCAAGATGCAAGAAAATGGAAAGACCAGGATTTGTGAAGATTGGTAATGATACTGCACATACTATTGTGCAGATTGGTAAAATTCCTTTGTATGCAGGATGGAAAAAAGAAATACCTGTCTGATGTATTTCATGTCCCAAATATCACCAAGAACCTGGTTTCTATTGGTCAAATGGTTGAGCAGGGCTTGCAGGTTAGATTTAATCCTCATGGATACTTTATTGAGGATATGAAAAATAAAGATTACTTGATAGCAAAAGGGAAGAAGAAGGTTAGGATGTTTACATTGGATGCGGACATGCCTGAATTGAGTCCAGCAATGTTTGCACATGGGACGGTGTAGTTGCAGATATTGATATTTGCCATAAACACATTGTTCATGTTAATGTATAGCGACATAAATTAATGCAGGCCCAAAATATTGTTGCAGGATTGCCTAAGTTCAAGGTTGTAGAAATGCATAAGGTATGTGAAGCCTGTCAATTTGGAAAATAGGCAAGAAAACCATTTCCTAGACATGTTCAAGAGAGTAAGAGGCCATTGGAATTAGCAGAAAAGTTTGGGTGTATTTTATGAAAAAGAAAAGTGAAGTGTTTGGGCATTCCAAAGCTTTTAAAGCTATGGTTGAAAAAGAAATATTAAAGACTACAACAATCAACTCACAATAGTAGTAGGAGAGACTACAAATCTCATAGAAATGGTCCAAATTATCTTGATTGGAGCAGGAGAGGGATACGAAAATCTAGTCCAGAGTATTGTTATCCAATGGCAAATTCCGACATTGGAAGTACTTCAGTCAGTATTACTTAGTGAAGAACTCAATACTTAAGCCATTCGTGCATGCAAAGGTCATTCTAGCATTCACAGCTTCAGACAGAAGCAGAGTCCAGAGGCAGAGGTAGATCATTCTAGCAAAGTGGTCATCATTAGCAACAAAATCAGCATCAACATCATCCTCAACAACATCAGAATCAGCAAAGAGAAAATCATTCCAACCAAGGAAGATTATAAGGATGAGGAAATGCATCCACCAACATGTCAAACATTCAGTGCAACTACTATTATAAGTTTGGACACTATGAAAAAGATTGCCATAAGAAGCAATATGACCAAGGCAGTCAATATAGTAGCAATCAAGGGAATTTCCATGGAAGAGGAAATCATCATGGTGATCATTCTAGTCACAGTCATTTTGCAAATGAACATGGGAATATGTTTCTTGCAAACGAGGAAATGCAGAAGATTGATACAGTATACCTAGACACTGATTGCAATTCAAAAGAGGATTTTGGTTCTCAAGTGGACCAAGCAAATCAAGATCCTTGGTACATCGGCAGTGGTGCATCATATCATATGACAAATCATCAGGAATGGTTCACATAGATGAAACCATTAGAAGGTCAAAAGCATCTACACATCAGATAATACACCGAATCTAGTTCAACGGGTAGGCATTATTCCTACGAACATTTTCACTGGTACAAAAGGATTGGTGAAAGATGTAGTATATGTTCCGAAGCTCATCAAGAACCTCTTGTTAGTAGGTCCTACCAAACTGATATAGGGTATGACAACTTATGAAGCATTCACTAGACACAAGCCATGCATTCGGCATTTTTGCATATTTGGTTGTATATCATATGCCCACATACCTCGGGGGGGTCACTATGTATAAACCCTCTATACCACGTGCGTTCAAGGCATATTTCTAAAATCCCTTATCTGTGTAAAATTTTCATTAATAAAATGTACCCCTTTTCTATACAAATCTGTAAATTTTTTCCAAAACTATTTTAAATAGTCCCTTATGTATATTTATTTATGTAAATTTGAGAAATAAAAAATATCCTTTTGTTGAACTCACGTGATAGGGTTACATATGATGAGTGACCCCCCCGAGCCACATACACGACGACCATTGCAAAAAATTGGATGCAAAGTCATGTAAATGCATCATGGTTGGCTATAGTGAAGAAAGCAAAGCACACAAGTTGTATGATCCTGTCAACCGCAAGGTCATTATCTCTAGAGATGTAATCTTTGATGAGGAATCAGAATGAAAAACCTCAAATACACAGGAGATAGATACACTAATTTCATAGTCATCCACAAAAATGTGAATGAAGAAGAGAAAGAATTGCTAGAAGCAACCCGAGAAGAACCACAGCAACTCAGACGGAAAAAATGAGACCACCAGCTTGATTGACATATGCTCATAAAGGCAAAGCAATCATGGTTGAAACCACCAACTATGCTCTTATGACTACCATCATGGCTACAGAAGAGCCAATCTACTTCAAAGATGCAGTAGACAAGCCAAAATGGCAAACTTGACAAAATATGAAGAGGGGAGAGGAGAAGAGTGGAGATGAGGAGAGAGGACACAGCTAGAGAGCACACCACAAATGACTGATTGTACACTAGATTTATTTGAAAATGTAGAATATATACAAACCCATTTAGGGTTAGGGTTAGGGAATCTAACCCGTGCCTTTATAGCACTCTATTGGGTTAGTGCTATGCACATATGATCACATGATTGTGCTATGCATATATGATCACATGATGTTGAGCATGAACTCTCAACACCTTCCCTCAAGATCCAAAGTAGGCCTTCCCTCAAGATGGTGATTCTAGGGAATTGAAGAAGGACTGAACATTACATTCCATCACACCCCTTTAATGGGAATGTCCTTCCTCTATGTCAAAATCGATGTTTCTCAATAAGCTCTTTACCGAGTGGTTTTGTAAAGATGTATGCAACATTCTCTTTGCTATCACAATGCTACAGTGTGATGTCACCAAGTAACACTCTTTCTTTGATGAAGTGCTCTCTGAAATTAATGTGAGCACTTTGTCCTAGAGTGATATACTAGATTCTTGGCCAATGCTTGAGCCGATTGATTATCACAGTATATTGTTGTTGGCTTTGACTCATCAAAGTAATCTGATTCTAACAATAGTCTTCTAAGCCATATAGCCTCACATGCACTTGTGCTGAGTGCTCTATATTCTACTTCAATCGAAGACAAAGAAACAATTGGCTATTTGTTTGACAACCATGATATAGCACCTTGACCAAGGAAAAATTCATATCCCTGTGTCGATCTCCTAGTCTCATGATCTCCGCATAGTCGTTGTCACAGTATTCATGGAACTGCGGATGACTTCCTCTGTATTCTATCCCAAACTATCTTGTACCTCTGATGTATCTCAAGACTCTTTTGGATGCATTCCAGTGAGACTATTTTGGATTTGCCATAAACTGTGCTAGTGAGCTTATTGCATAACAAATATCTAGCCCTGTGATAGTTAGATATATAAGAGATCCTATGAGCTGCTTGTAGTACTTGTCATTGACTATAGGCTTTTCTGAATCTTTAGTAAGTTTCAAACTCTACTCCATGGGAGTGGTTGCAATCTTGCAATCTGCCATATGAAGCTTCTTTAGGAGACTATCAACATACTTGACCTGACTCATGAATGTGCTATCTAAATCTCTCCAAAACTCAATTCCAAGACAATAGTGCATAAGTCAAAGCTCTTTCATGTCAAACTCTGTAGATAAGTCTTGTTTTATTTTTTGGATAAAGCTTTCCTTGCTTCCTGTCACAATCAGATCATCTACATACAAAAGTGCAATAGTAATGTCTTCCCCTTAAACTTTGTAGTAGAGTGTATGATTTGCATTAGACTTCATGTATCCTAGATCAAAAAAATAGTTGTTTATTCTACTGTACCAACTTTTGGATGCTTGATTTAAGCTGTAGAGTCTTTTCTTGAGATGGCAAACCTTATTCTCCTTTCCTGGTTCAACACAACCTCATGCTTGTTGCATGTTGACTTCCTCATCTAGGTAACCATTGAGAAATGAATTCTTAACATCGAGCTGATACACATTCCATCTGCTAAGTGTCGCTAGTGATATCAAGAACTGTACTGAATCCATCTTTGCTATTGGAGCATAAGTCTCATCATAGTCTTGACCATATTGCTATGCAAATCCTTTTACAACTAGTTTGGCTTTGTATCATACTTCCATGTGGATTGTACTTCACTTTGTTTACCCATTTGTTTCCTACCTCATGGAAGGTCACACAATTCCCAAGTATAATTCTTGTACAAAGCATCCATTTCTTCATTCATAGCAGTTTGCCATTCTGGCTTGTCTACTGCATCTTCGAAGTACACTAGCTCTTTTGTAGCCATGATGGTAGTCATAAGAGCATAGTTGGTGGTTTCAACCTAAATTGCTTTGACTTTCTCAGCAAATGCCAAATTGGCTGGTGGTCTTCTTTCCCTAGTAGATCGTCTGAGTTGCTGTGGCTCTGCTTGGGGTGTTTCTAGCAATTCTTGGTCTTCTTCTTCAACTTTTTCTGTAGATGACCTAGTAATCAGTGCATTTATCTCTTGTGTATTTGAGGTTTTCCATTTTGATTCCTCATCAAAGATTACATCTCTGGAGATAATGACCTTGCCGTTGATGGGATCATACAACTTGTGTGCTTTTCTTTCTTAACTGTAGCCAACCATGATGCATTTTTGTGACTTTGCATCCAATATCCTGTGATGATCATCATGTATGTGGGCATATGCTGTGCAAGCAAATATGCGGAGATGCCCAATGTGTGGCATGTGTACAATGAATGCTTCATAAGGTGTCATACACTATATCCATTTGGTCGAAAGCTGATTAACCAAGTAGTTTGGTGTGGTTATTGCTTCTTCCCAATATTGATTTAGAAGATGCTTCTCACTAAGCATTGCTCTAGCACTATCTGCTAAAGTCTCATTCTTCCTTTCAGCTCTTGCATTCTATTGAGGAGTATCTGCACAAGTGAATTGTCTTTGAATGCCATGACTTCTGCAAAGTTCATGAATGCTGAAGACATGTATTCACCTCCTCTATCTCATCTCATGACTTTGATCTTTCTGTTTATCTGGTTTTCTACCATGGCTTTGAATTCTTGAAATCTAGAAAAGACTATAGATTACTCTTTCAGAAACTAGACCCGACAATATCTATTGCATTCGTTGATGAAAGTCAAGTACTAAAGTGAACCATTGATGCTATGGATCTAGGCATAACCCCATACATCTGTATGTATCAAATCAAGAATACCTCATGCTCGAGAGGCGCTTTTGCCGAAGTTGGTTCGCTTTTTTTTGTTGGAGAGCATGATTTGCAAACTTTTCAAAGAAATTGTACCTTAAGAATCCCAATTATTAATAGATTCCCCACACATGTGTACCGATAGATGCCCCACACATTACATTGATGAATATGATAGGTTAGTTGTATGATAGTTAAGGATAGAGGAGGTAGGCACTGGCAATGAAATGCATTTTTGTTGGTTTAGGATTAACTACAACCCCCATAAAATATAATATTTAGTAAATCCCAAACAACCACCATGCTTGTTTCATTAAATCCCAATCAATAAATCCCAAACAAGGGAAAATATAAATCCCAAACAGTATACTGATCCCAAATAGCCACTGAGCTTGTTTTACTGACAATGACCAAGCATGAGGGACTGACTAATTCATAGGTTCAGATTAGCATTCAGTCAGAATCAGATTGTAATAACAATGATTATGAAAGAGGGACCATCTAATTCACAGGCTCAGATTAGCATTGAGCTGGAATTAGATTGTAATAACAATGACTTTGCATGGGGGACCATTGAGTTCATAGGCTTAGATAAGCATTCGGTGGGTGTATTAGGATGTAATAACAATAGTTTAGATTGTAATAACCAAGAACTATTGTTGTTATTACAGCCTGATGACTTGACTCAATGCTAATCTGATGTCCTATTTTGAACTTTCTTTTCTTCAATTGATTGTAATAACAATGACTTTGCATGCGGGGCCATCTAGTTCACAGGCCATCCAAATTAGCATTTTTTGATGATCGAGAAATTCTCCCATGGCAACCATCTAATCGCACATCATGGCTAGATGATGATGTATATGATCGCCTATGCTAGGCTAGGCTACCAGCAAAGCTAGGTCTTTGTGCCACTGCTCCTCCTCCCTCATCCCATTGAATTATTATGAACTTGGCTCCAATGAACGAGAAATTCTCCCATGCCAACCGAAGCGGCGATAGTGTCCTACTAGATTGACAAATGAGCGTACGTGACATTTGGTTGTTGGCAGGGAGAGCTTGAGGATTTTGGCAGCCTGGTAGAGAGTGAAGACACAAATGCAATGTTACCCATCTCCTTCTATGATTATGGCAATCTCTACCTTCTCGAGGTCAGGCTTGACGCCCTCGAATGAGACAATATGTCCCAATAACCTCCCTTGAGTGGCTCCAATGGTGCATTTCTCAGGGTTGAGATTGCCGTTTGCATCATTGACCCTTTGGAAGGCCAACCTAACCTTCATGACATGCTCCTTATGTGACAAGAATATATAGAAATCATCTAAAAACACCTCCAAGAAATCCCCCAAATAAGGAGCAAACACCATCTGCATAAATCTTTGAAAGGTAGCAGGAGCACTGGTGAGGCCAAATGGCATTACTTTGAATGCAAATGTCCCCCAAGGTGTGGCAAATGTGGTTTTAAGCACATCTTCTTTGGCAATTCTGATTTGATAAAACCCAGAGTAACCATCATAGAAAGTATACATCTCATGACCACTTACCTTCTCAAGAATGAGGTCTTGAAAGGGCAGAGGATGATGATCCCTCTTGGTGGTTGCATTGAGTTTGTTATAGTCGATGCAAACCTGCCACTTGTTGTTTTTCTTTGGGGTGACTACCATTGGTGAAACCCATTCAGTATTGTGAACTGGAACAATAAACCCAGCCTCTACAAGCTTCTACAACTCCGAGTGCAAAGCATCGGTCTGTAGGGGCCCTAATCTCCGATACTTCTGAGCCACAAGCTTTGCATCAGGCTTCAGCTCTATCTTGTGCTCTATGGCAGTCACATGGCAAAGGTGGTGGTAGCTAGTTGCAAAGAGGTCAAGGAAATCTTTGAACATTTCTAGGAACTCGTCTTTCTCACTTGGAGTGAGGTCTGGGGAAAGCATAGATTCAAGTTGTTGAGGACTAGCTATTACCTTTTCTGCAGGTGGCGAGGTTGGAGACACCCCCATCATGTAAACTTCCTCATCTGAGAACTCCTCCCTCTCGTCTGATCCTTCCATTGATTCAGACACCGAGGACGAGAGAGTATCACTGTCTTGCTCCTCTTCTTCTTCTGGTTTTGTGGTGCCGGGTTGCACTGGGATCTTCTCCTTGGAAGCACCAAAAGACATGTGTCCTATCTTCTAATAGCTGACTACATCACTCTTTCTCAACCATGGTCTCCCGATTATGGCTGGGTAACTCCTGCCTATATCTTCAATGTCCACTACATAGAAATTGACGGTGGTGGTCAACCCATTGATAGTGATGGGCAAATCCTCAATGACTCCCAGGGTGGTGAGTCATCGACCATCTGCTACCTTGATTCGAGTGGAGGAACGCCTTGTACATTTCAAATTCAATTTCTTCATGATTCAGGGCACCATGATATTACATGCAGCTCCCCCATCAATACACACATTTTTGACATGACAATTATCTATGATGACATCACTGTGTGTGGGTGCCGATCAATTTCTTCAGAGATAGAAGATACCTCTCTTTTTGTTCCTCCTTGTTGAGAGCCCTTGCTGTAGCTCACATCTCACCTTAGGGCTTAATGCTATTAGTTGAGGGAGCGTGATGCTCAAAGAACAATGAGCAAGGTCCTGAACGACCAAATAGTCTTCTTGCCTCGAGCCGATGGGAAAATCCGAGGGAAACCACTTACTCCTACGTGATCTTTTAGTCTTCTTTGTTGGTGGGTCTACCATTTCAGCATTTGAGGGCTCTGAGAAGGACACCTTCTTCCTAGGGTGGCCCGATCAATGGTTTAGAGAGGGGTCTGAGGTGGTACGACTTCTTTTCCCGAGTTCAAGGATCTCTACATCAGAATCCTCAGTGCCACACTCACTTAGAAGATTCACCCTTAGAATATTGGGGCATTTCGTGTGATAATGACCCTTCTAGTGGCACTCATAGCATACAACATTAGCATGGTCTCTTGGAGGGCAGTTGGCTTGATTTCTGATGCCCACCATCTCAAGCCGAAGATCATTCAGGGCCTTGGCTAGGTCATTGACTCTAGGTTCTATTGTAGGGGGGCCTCTTTAGGTGGAGGGGCCAAGGGAGTAGAAAGGAGGGGGGATCGTGGGCAAGGCTAGGGAAATCTTCGAGGCGGAGGGTGAGAGTATACACCTTGTTGAGGGTAAGCATCTAAGGGAGAACCATACATTTGAGGTGGAGGCAGTGGATACATCCCTGATGAGGGTTGGGGGTATGCCCCTGAGTTAGACCCCCCAGGTTGTTGTTGCAGGAATTGAGGGGGTTGCGGAGGGACAATCGTCTTCTTTGAAGCAGGGTCCGACTAAAATTTATCAAACTTTTGAGCAATCTCATGTGCTAGCATCATAGTTTTTGGATTCTCCCATTTAAGCTTGAGGCAGAATTCATCACTTGCTCCTACTACAAGGTAGCCTAGCACATCCTGAGTCATTCCAGCTCAAAATCTGGCATTGTCCTCCTGTGTGGCAATTAAATGGTCCAGGAGCACGGCCGCTCGATCCACATATCGACGCGCCATCTCACCTTCTAACTGCTTCAAGTTTGCCATGTGCAGGTACACATTCTCTGGCTCCTCTTCTTTGCCAAAAAACTCAATCATTGCTGCTGTCAACCTTGGCCAGCTTTGGTGAACATCTTCGGCCTGCTTCTCATACCACGCTTGAGCCAAACCCTCTAGAAATGTGGAAAGAACCAACAACCATCTGTCTTCAGTAAGAAAGTTGAGAGAAACACAACGGCACTTGAAGGCCACAAGATACTCATTTGGATTTTCTTCCACTCGTCCACAAAACACAGGAATGTTAGCCATGCTTGGAAGATGGAAAAGAGAGTGGCAAGACGAGGCTTATCTATGGACAACAATAGAAAGAGGAAGCTTGAACTGAAAATCGGGTGAAGATACATCCACAAAGCACACATAGGCAGGGTAGGGTGCGACTGGTGTATTATGAAATACTACACGGGAAGAATCTTCAGCATAGAATAGCACATAGACAATCTTAAAAGGACCAACCCTCATGATATCACGTCCATCTTTACAAGCGAGGGTTAGAGACGCGGCGCTGCATGAGGTTGTTCATCAAGGCAAACAAGAATGCCATGACAAATGTCAACAATTGGAGAGCTTGCACATCACCTTCTGATTCTTCTAGTTCTTGTAGTCGCCATGCTATTTTTTCAAGGGGTGTGCAGTTTGGCATCCTTCTTTTGAGCAATGTCCTTGAGGACCTTCCTGATGATCTTTTGAAGTCGGTGAACTCGTATTAAGTATGCCCAACACTTAGTTTCATGATGACCACAACCTTTGCATTCCTTACAAATGATCACCCTCCTTCGTGGCTTGCGGCTTTGTTGGGGTGGTGCTTCCACTCGCGTCATGCATGATTGAAGTACAAGCTTCACGTGCCAAGAAATCAGCAACTAGATTTTGAGCTCCAGGGATATGCTGAATTTTTACCTCTTCAAATTGGTTGCAAAGTTCCAATGCTTATTGATGTCGTGGAACCAAGCCTTTGCTCCGCACCTTCCACCTTCCACTAACTTGTTCACACACTAGAATCTCCTTGCACTTCAAGTTGCTTGGCATAATGTTCTTGTGCCTTTCGTAGCCCAAAAATGAGCGCCGAGTACTCAACTTGATTGCAAGTACTTGCAAGTGCAGACTTGCTGTAACAATACTCCTCACCACTCGGTGAAGTGAGCTTCACACCCACGCCAGCACCCTTGGTCGAAGGTTTGTAAGCTCCATCAAATTGAAGGATCCAAGATGCCATCACACCAAGACTAAAATTCGAACATCCCAAGTTTCTTGGTAGTCCAAGATAGGTAGGAGGAGAGGGTGGGGAGAATTCAACACTTGAGCCAAACGTTCAGCACCAAATAAACTTGCAATCCTTTGTTGATAGTTTATCTTTAGACCAAAAAGAATTACAACACTTGAAGCTCAAAATGAGGCAAAAAAGGTTGATTAGGTACAAATGGATTCCTTGGTCAAAACATTACCAACCATAGCCGAGGCCTAGAAATCTTTGTGGTGAGATTGAGAATAAACCATTCAAGACGAGCTTATCCACAAGAATTAACAAGTAGTTGCGCCAAATCTCCCCCCAAGCTTGGGGGGCATCCCACCCTTCGATGAAGGACACCGTTTTAATTACCTCTGAAGCAGCAAGTATTTCGATCACCGCACAATGAGTAGAAGTGAAATCAAAGCTCTCCCAGCATATCAATAGTTCTTCACCATGAATCATCCACAATGTATCATTTCACCCGTCATCTCCTTGAACAATGCACTGGACAATCAGCCGTTGAAGGTCGACATGAAGATCAAGGAAGAGATCTCGTGCATTGGTAGCCATAAGGCACGAAGTACGAGACACCAAATCCTCAAACGCGTTGAGAAGTGACATAAATATCCACCCTCCTCGTGTGGCGTGCATCCGTGAAGTAAACTTAGAGAAAATTTGAATCGATGATCTAGCAGGACATGAGAATAGAGCACATGAAATGAAGTACTTTTGCTTTTTACAACAAGAGCAAACTCCCCATGGTTAGAGAGTTACAGTTCCCGAGATTTCAATATATAAATAAAAATCATTACATTTTCATCACTTCCAACTTGTTGTCCCAATGATAAGTCTCCCTTTTATGAAGGGGGAGGTCTTGGGTTCAAATCCTACTCTTTAATAAAAAGAGAGGAGAGGAGAGGAGAAGGAGAAGAGAAAGAGAAAGAGAGAGGGGGGTGCGGGATCTACTGTTACAGTTTTGTAGAAACTCAGAAGAATTGTCCATGACCAGAAGATGTAGCAGCCTAGAAAACTATCACATGGGTGAACACAGTAGACACGTGAAGCGAGAAAACTATTTGCGACCAGAAGACACAGTAGCCTAGAAAACTGTCCCGCGGGTGAACATAGTAGACGTGCGAAGCGAGAAAACTATCTATTATGAGAAGATGCAGTAGCCCAAAAAACTATTGTGCGGGTGAACACAGTAGACGCGCGAATCGAATGCACGTGCAATAGCTTAGAAGGAGCACAGATGGTACAATTTTGCATATGCGACCGGTACATGCAGAAGATTCACCACTAGCCATGGAGATTTCAATCCCAGTAGCCACACCATTTCTATTAGCCGAAAAAGAAATCAGGACCAGAGGCTAGAGGCTAAGCATGGTGACGCTCGAGGGCCATAGAGGAAAGGAGATCGTGAGGGCGAAACGTTATCATGGGAGGGGAAAAGGAATTATAAGGGGAGGGAATGAAGAGGGAGACTATGACACAAGGGGAAAAGGAGAGGGGGAAGAGAAGCATGTACATGATAGGAGGAGGAATGTAAAGGTGGAGACATCAAGGGAAGAGGACCATACTTTATTTGAAAGAAAGGATGAGAGGGAAATATCAAAGTACTAGCTAGGTGGCTTTACAAGAATGAGCGTGTCTCATCAAGGAATATTCCCCTCCTTTTATAGCCAAAAGAGGGGGTCTCTCCCAATTAATGCATCCTCCCACATGCATGGTGTGTGTGGAAAAGTCTCCCATGTGGGCTAGGTGGTTATGCACTCTCAATTGTGTGCGACAATCCTTTGCCTCAGTTTTCCACATAAATCAAGCCCCATATCTCAAGTCTATGATACTCCCTTGGTCTCTTCCCAATTTTATAATATGTTCAAACCTCTAGGAGGACAAGTGGAGGGTTGGCACAAGGAATCTTGCCACCTTATCCTACTTTCCCCATTATTTAACTTGCTCTCATGGACCTTCTACACCTCCCCCACATGGGCCTATCCTATATGGAGGGAATAACCCAATATAATATCCATCTCCACCTATTTTATATTATTTCTCCCATGGACTTTGAGCCATATGTCACTAAATGTAGCCTAGGTGGAGGGGTGGCACATGGTCATGCCCTGCTACCTTAACCCTGGGCCCTATGCACACCATATTTTATTATACTATTGCCACATATACAAACACACATACATATTAATGCCTTTTTCCTTAGATAATTTTATCCATAACAATGGTTGCAAGGAAGCTATACCAAATTGTAAATGCTGTATTTTCCTTACCTTGGAACTAAAATAGCTCCAAGAACTTGTGCGGTGGTTGAGAAATTGTTGCACAAGGAGTAATACGAATAAAATATCTCTAAAATAGCTCCTACATCTAGCGCGGTGGTTGTAGATATGGACCTTGAGGGGTCCTATTAGAGATTGACATGCCACAGTGGTCTTCATGCCAACGTGGTAGTCTCTCCATGCCAACATCATTAATGCTTGAACCAACATGGTGGTCAGCACAGCAAAAGATTGTGTTGTGCAATGATAGATGGTGAAGCTGCATAATGATAGGTAGCAAGGAAAAAGTTTTATACTATTGTCAGGCCAACATGGTTGTGCTCGAACCAACACGGTGGTCAACACAACAAAAGATTGTGTTGCACAGTGACAGATGGTGAAGCTGCACAAGAAAACATGGCAAGGCAAAGGCTACATGATGTAGTCTGGCCAAAGGCAGAGCAATAGTCTCTGTGCTCATGAGTAAATGCATATAGTGTGATGTGTCGAGCTCTGTGCTATTGACCATGATAAGATTGCATCTCATTATTATGCCAGTGCGCATTCACAACAAGACAAAGCACCCATAGGCACACGCACAGATGCTTTTCATGAACTAAATAAAAAACTTACAGGTGCATCTATTTGCGTGTCTATTTTCACGTCTAATTACGCGTCTATATATCAGACACACGCACGTATAGACGCGCAATTAGATGCATAAATAGACATGCTTATAAACGCGTTTATAGACGCACATATAGACGCAAGTCGAACAGACAGACGCGTATATAAACGCGTTTTTAAACGCACTGATAGATGCGCTTTATTTTTTTTTTTTGAATTTTACAGAATGCTGTGTATGTTGTGTATGCAATATAGTTACAAGAATCCCACATCCACATTGTGTAATTCAAATCTTATAGCCAACCGCATTTTAATTACAATTCCAAATAAAACATTACAACTCCAAAACGCAATAAAATTGAAAGCTCAAAAAGTGCTTGTATATACATATAGCACGAAGCTAAGCCATGTCATGTGGCTTCAAGTACAAAAAACAAGAGGAGTGTAAATACAAGAGGCACAAAGCCAAGCCAGTGGCTCTAAGTATAAAAAAGAGTAGCTAGCACTACTTGTATGACTAATCTATGTTCTCTAAGCCCTCGCTCCCTTCCACGCTCCCTTCTGCGCTCCCTTCTGCGCCTCCTTCCTCCTCTTCCTCATCATCTTGTGCACGGGCCTGTAAACAAGGGACAACATATATCAATGTATGAAAAATCAAATCTTTACTTATAACTTTGGCATTATTTAATTACTTTCAAATACCTGGGGGGCCGCTCCAGTAGCTCGGGTATACTGCTCCTCAGTAATCAACCCGTCATCATAGAAGTGCCTCCATGTATCTCCTCTGTGATGGTGGCAGTGGTAGGCTGTCTCCACAGGAGTAGGGTATCTGCCCACGATCTCAAGCTGCATGACCGCGACACTTTTTGTGGAGGGATTAGTACAAAGAAATAACCTCCTAATAAACTATATAAGCAATATAATTTGAGATCCATACTTACAAATTGGGCCTCCCATGATTCAACACCCCCTGCTCCAAAATGTGCGCTTCCATATTCCTCCATCTGGATCCTCCGTGCCTCCATGTGCTGCTGACTGGGGTCCTCCCTCGTTGACTTCATTGCCTTCTTCCACTCACTCTTGTGAGCGGTGTGGGGTGGGCCCCTTGGTGGTTGACCTGCCTCAAGCCTGGTAAGCTCCACTAGTGCCTGCCTCTTCAGCGAAGATCTTTTATTGCCAAGTATCGTAACTGGCCCATTTATCTGTGAACTGGTGATTGGGGGGGTTAGGATACCTAGAGCGAACAGTAGCGAGGGTCTCATCAGCCAACCTCTTTGGATGGTCTTTGTAGTGGATAAAGCAATCTCTGTAATTGTTAGCAATTACAGAGCGCATGAAGGCCATGATGTCCTTCCCCTGCGCATCCATCAAGATGCCTCCTGTCTGAGTGATGTCATAATAAATTGTACCATCACCCAGAGGCACGTCTAAATCATCTGAATCATCATCATCCCCACCGCCACATGGCCCAAAGCACTGTGCCATGCATCCCCCACCGCTCTCCCTACTACTACGCCTGCTACCCTGTCGTGTCGAGCTCGTACGTTGGCCACTCGTAGTTGGAGACTGCACGGGACTACGCTGACCACTCGTAGCTGGAGAACCGAGTCTCGACGGCACAGGAGTACGTCGACGGCTCTGCGAGACAGAAGGACCTCTTGATGGAATGGGGGAAGGGGCATAAGACGGGATGGCAGAAGGGGCATAAGACAGTATGGGGGAAGGGGCATAAGACGGTACGAGGGAAGGGGCATAAGAAGGGGCATAAGACGGCTGTGCTGACTCCGCTGGGGTGATCTCAGGTGGTGTGGGGTGGCTTGGACACTACAAGGCATAGGCCATTTTCCGACGGAAATACCGACGCTTTTTACATTAAAATTTTTTTTTTTCACGGGCGCAAAGGTCGCTATAAAAGTCGTTAAAATCGTCGGAAAAGGAGCGTCGCTATAAACCGTCGCTATATAGCGACGTTGTTAATCGTCGCTATATAGCGACGATGTAAACGTCGCTATATAGCGACGATATAAACGTCGCTATATAGCGACTCTGTTAATCGTCGCTATATAGCGACACTGGTAAACGTCGCTATATAGCGACGATTAACAGAAGGTAAAAAAAATGGTTAGTGGGGCTAAACAGGGCCAAAAGGAAGCCCTGTTTAGCCCCACTAACCATTTTTTTTTTTTTGTAATTACAAAAGAAAGTTTTTTATAACAAAATTTCCCTTGCTTGCAGGGTGATACAAAATTGTTCTTGTGAACGATGAGGAAGAAATGCATATACATATACAACTGTGTTTGAAACAAAATTACCCTGTGAAAGGGCGATACAAAATGGCTCTAACGAGCGGATATGAAAAATGCTACTACCACTACTAATCCGAATCCGAATCCGAATTGTCTTGTTGGGCTGTTCCCTGGTCCTCGGCACCTGCATCTTCTCCCTCGTCCCCGACACCTGCGTCTTCTCCTTCGTCATCGGCACCTGCGTCCGATCCTTGCCCCTGTTGATCGCTCGTCTCTGATGATGGGACGCTTGAGCTTTGACCCTGAGACTGAACCAAATAAATCGAAAATTAGATTGGAACTTAAATTAAAAAGTGAGATTACAAGCAGGAGTAAACTTATACCGTGCGAGCAGCCACCTCAGCCCAATCGACTGTCGCTCCCATTGCCTCTTGCTCAATGAACCACGGCTTGGTTCCTATCCGAAATGCGCGCCGCATCTCTGCATCCGTAGGAAGACGACCCATCGCAGCTTGCTGTGGATCCAATTTACGAGAGTTAGAGTTAGCTAAAGTGCATGTAATATGTAAGTAAAACAAATAGAACAATACATTAAATGGAAAGAAGTAAACTTACCACGGTTGCCTCGAACGCATACCGTCCACCTGCACCAAAGTGCGAAGTACCTACCACATCCAGCCGTCTCTTCGCAGCCCTCCTCTGACCCTCGAACATTTCAGGATGGTCCCTATTCTGCTTCTTCAAGAACTTCCAATCAGCTTTGTCTGCCCAGCTGGGTTTAGACAACCCCTTTGTAATGGAAGTACGCATGGTTGATCTGCGATGCTTTAGGACCAAACCCATGCGCTCGAGCATATAACTGTTATTAAACTCCACATTTGGCGGATTAGGAAATCTGAGTTTTAACTCATCGATCACCGCCTGCTTCTTTTGGCCATCTTGATACCGCCAATCGATATTTATGCCGCTCTTGAAGTGATGACTCATCAACCGCCTCATGGCGGCCATCACTGCTTTGCCCTTTTTGTCTTCTATTATCTCTCCGGCAGATGTGATTTGATAGGAGAGATCCCCTGATGAGTAAGGGGGACTGACGGTAGCAGAGTCTGAAGGAGTGGAAGCTGCGCGACCGCTTCCGGATCGAGGAGTAGCTGTGGGAGTAGGAGAGGGAAAGGGACCTGACTGATACTGTGTCTCCGGACCAAGTGGAGACCTAAAGGAGCGTGAGTGTGCTGACTCGTCTACATCTCCTGAGTCAGCACAACATGAGCCGCCCATCCTACTCTTCCTTCCCTTGCGGGAGGCATGCGCAGGTGATGATCCCGCGGTCGAAGGGGCGCGAGGGGATGGCTGGGCTGTACGTCCACCCGTCGGTGTAGGGGAAGGAATTGCGGAGGTCCTCTGAGAGAGCAGAGAGAAGAATCTCGCTGCCTCCTCATCGCTCATCTGCGCTACAAACTCGTCGGGAGTCCCAACAAATCCATGCGCGGCTAGCAAAGGAGTCCCCTGAGGGGTAGTGGCAGTGCTACGTGGAAGAGGGGTCGGACCAGGGGTAGTCACAGTGCTAGGACCGAGAGGAGTCGGACCAGGGGTAGTCCTCGGGGTAGTCGCCTGAGAGGAATCAAAGTCCTCTGGAGCATATAGATCGTGAGCTCTCCTCCTACGAGGCTGTCCGTACTCGTCGGATGAGCGACGTGATCCCATGTCTAACATAGACACAAACACGAAAACAGAAAACAAATAAACAAACATGAGCATTCTCATAGGCATAGGCATAGGCAAGAAGAAAGAAGAGGGAAAGGAAAGAAGAGGGAAAGGAAAGAGGGAAAGAAGAGGGAAAGATAAGAGGGAAAGAAGATGTAAAGGAAAGAAAAGAATGAGAACGAGGAAATAGAGAATGAGAGAAAGGGAAAGAGATGAGGGAAAATAGAGAATGAGAGAAGGGGGAAATGAGAGAAGGGGGAAATAGAGTGGGAAATAGAGAATGAGCTTATGCAAAAATAGAGAATGAGCTTATGCTTCTCTCATTCTCTATTTCCGCATAAGCTCACGCATGTGCATGAGCTTATGCGGAAACTTAAGCATAAGCTCATGCACATGCATGAGCATAAGCATGAGAAGGATGAGTTTCCGCATGCTTATGCTCATGCGGAAAAAGAGAAGGAGCTTATGCAGAAAAAGAGAAGGAGAGAAGCATCTCTCATTCTCTATTTCCGCATAAGCTCCTTCTCTTTTTCCGCATGAGCTTATGCTTATGCTCATGGGTGAGCATGAGCTTATGCTCATGTTTCCGCATATGCGAAAATAGAGGAGGAGAGAAGCATAAGCTTCTCTCATTCTCTATTTCCGCATATGCTCACGCAAAAGAGAAAGAGAAAGAGCTTATGCGGAAAGAGAGAAAGAGCTTATGCGGAAAAAGAGACTGAGATCCGCATATGCTTCTCTCATTCTCTATTTCCGCATAAGCTCCTGCGGAAACTTCCGCATAAGCTCATGCTCATGAATAAGCATAAGCTCATGCTTATGCTCATGCGGAAATAGAGAAGGAGCTTATGCGGAATGAGAGAAGGAGCTTCTCATGAGCTTATGCGGAATAAGAGAAGGAGCTCATGTGGAAACTTGCGGAAAATTGCATGCGGAATAAGAGAAGGAGCTTATGCGAAAAAAGAGAATGAGAGAAGCATAAGCATAAGCATGAATGAGCATAAGCATGAGCTTATGCTTATGCTTATGCATAAGCATAAGCATAAGCTCATGCATAAGCATAAGCTCATGCATAAGCTCATGCTTATGCTCATGCGGAAACTTGCGAAGGAGCTTATGCGGAATGAGAGAAGGAGCTTATGCGCAAAAAGAGAAGGAGCTTATGCGGAAAAAGAGAAGGAGCACTTGCGGAAACTTGCGCATAAGCTCTTGCGGAAACTTGCGCATAAGCTCATGACAAGCTCCTTCTCTCATTCCGCATAAGCCCCTTCTCTATTTCCGCATGAGCATAAGCATGAGCTTATGCTTATGCTTATGCATAAGCATAAGCATGAGCTTAAGCATAAGCTCATGCTTATGCTTATGCATAAGCATAAGCATAAGCTCATGCTTATGCTCATGCGGAAATAGAGAAGGAGCTTATGCGGAATGAGAGAAGGAGCTTATGCGAATGAGAGAAGGAGCTTATGCGGAATGAGAGAAGGAGCTTATGCGGAAAAAGAGAATGAGAGAAGCATATGCTTCTCTCATTCTCTATTTCCGCATAAGCTCTTGCGGAAACTTACGCATAAGCTCATGCGGAAGAATGAGCATAAGCATGAGCTTATGCTTATGCTTATGCATAAGCATAAGCATAAGCATAAGCTCATGCTTATGCTCATGCGGAAAAAGAGAGGGAGCTTATGCGGAAAAAGAGAAGGAGCACTTGCGGAAACTTGCGGATAAGCTCATGCTCATGAATGAGCATAAGCATGAGCTTATGCTTATGCTTATGCATAAGCATAAGCATAAGCATAAGCATAAGCTCATGCTTATGCTCATGCGGAATGAGAGAAGGAGCTTATGCGGAATGAGAGAAGGAGCTTATGCGGAAAAAGAGAATGAGAGAAGCATATGCTTCTCTCATTCTCTATTTCAGCATAAGCTCTTGCGGAAACTTACGCATAAGCTCATGCGGAAGAATGAGCATAAGCATGAGCTTATGCTTATGCTTATGCATAAGCATAAGCATAAGCTCATGCTTATGCTCATGTGGAAATAGAGAAGGAGCTTATGCGGAAAGAGAGAAGGAGCACTTGCGGAAACTTGCGGATAAGCTCTTGCGGAAACTTACGCATAAGCTCATGCTTATGCTTATGCGGAAACTTGCGGAAACTCATGCTTATGCTCATGCGGAAATAGAGAAGGAGCATAAGCTCATGCTCATGAATGAGCATAAGCTCATGCTCATGCTCATGAATGAGCATAAGCTCATGCTCATGAATGAGCATAAGCATGAGCTTATGCTTATGCTTATGCATAAGCATAAGCATAAGCTCATGCTTATGCTCATGCGGAAATAGAGAAGGAGCTTATGCGGAATGAGAGAAAGAGCTTATGCGGAAAAAGAGAAGGAGCACTTGCGGAAACTTGCGCATAAGCTCTTGCGGAAACTTGCGCATAAGCTCATGACAAGCTCCTTCTCTCATTCCGCATAAGCTCCTTCTCTATTTCCGCATGAGCATAAGCATGAGCTTGCATAAGCATAAGCATAAGCATAAGCTCATGCTTATGCTCATGCGGAAATAGAGAAGGAGCTTATGCGGAATGAGAGAAGGAGCTTATGCGGAAAAAGAGAATGAGAGAAGCATATGCTTCTCTCATTCCGCATATGCATAAGCATAAGCTCATGCTTATGCTCATGCGGAAATAGAGAAGGAGCTTATGCGGAATGAGAGAAGGAGCTTATGCGGAAAAAGAGAATGAGAGAAGCATATGCTCCTCTCATTCTCTATTTCCGCATAAGCTCTTGCGGAAACTTACGCATAAGCTCATGCTCATGAATGAGCATAAGCATGAGCTTATGCTTATGCTTATGCTTATGCATAAGCATAAGCATAAGCTCATGCTTATGCTCATGCGGAAATAGAGGAGGAGCTTATGCGGAATGAGAGAAGCATAAGCATAAGAGAATAAGAGGGATGCGGAAATAGAGAATAAGGGGGAAAGGAAAGAGAGAAGGGAAAAGAGAGAGGGGGAAAGAGAGAATAAGAGAAGAGGGAAAAAAGAGAAGGGGGAAAATGAGAAAAAGAGAAGGGGGAAGAGAGGGTTCCTACGCCCATCACTGCAGCTAGCGCTTAAGGCGCTAGCTGCAGGCAAATGCAAATAACAAAAAGCTTAAATGGAAAGAAGAGGAAGCACTTACCTGTAAAAGTATGTCCCGCTCGGTGTAGTGGACTGGGCCCACAAAAGAGAGACTATGTCCCGCTCGGTGTAGTGGACTGGCCCTACAAAAGAGAGAAAACAACCCATTTTTTCAAATAAGATGTTAGTGGAAAGAGGAGATCACAAAAGCAACTTCTTGAAAGGAGACAAGGAAAGAGAAGATTGAGGAGACAAGGAAAGGAGGAGATTGAGGAGAAGAGAAGGAAGAGAAGGAAGAGAAATACAGAAAGAAGAGGTGAGTTTCTTTCTTTCTTTCTTGAAATTTCGTTTTTTGTTTGAATCCTTTCTAATCAAGCATGAAAACTAGTTTAAAACTTTAGCAATACAAGTAGAAACACTCAGAAAACCAAAGCTAACAAACAAACAACCTACATTGTTGAAAAAAACTCACCTTTTGAAGAACTTTCTTTCTGGAAACCAAAGAGGGAAAGAGGAGAGAGAGGGTGCACAAGAGGTAGGAGGAGGGTGAGGAGTGGGAAATAGGGTAGGAGGTTGCTTGGAATAGATGGGAGGTCAGTGAAAATAGGTGGGAGGAGATTTTGGAGAGCTTAGTTTAGAGATTAGGAAAGCTTTGAGCAAAACGCCGCGGGTTTCGGCGTTTCGGGTTTTAACCCACAGCGTCGCTATATAGCGACGCTTATTCGTCGCTATATAGCGACGTTTTTAATTGAAAACGTCGCTATATAGCGACGCTTTCAATTAAAATCGTCGCTATATAGCGACGGAACAGAGCGTCGCTATATAGCGACGCTTACTGTTTGTTTTTTAATGAGGCCTCTTGTGACTCAAACATGCTATGCCTATAATTGTCAATATCTCCTCTTACTACACAGCCTTACTATATAGGATTTTTTGTTTCAATCCTTACTATATAGCGATGTCATTCTTTTTATATAGCCTCAAGAGAAGCTCAAATTAAACATGCTATGCTCATAATTGTGTACATCTCCTCTTCATGCTTATGTTTTGGTTTTATAAGTGTAGATGGAAGGGACGAGTGGAAGCTCATCCGATGATGCGCCAACGCCCGGGAGCACGAAGTGGCTTACGGAGAGGTTATATTGTCATTGCACTCATTGCAAGCGAGAAGTACGACATCAACGTCGTATTATCATGCGCCACTTGCGGATGTATGGGGAGGAGCCGGAACCAGTACCCCCGTTGGTGTTGCACATGTTGATGGATCATCGGTAAGTCAAAGCTATTTAAGTTCGCAATCTTATTGTATACCCGGAATTAGAAGATCTTCTATTTACACGAATGAGCTTATGACAGGATGACGAGGGTGACGAGGGTACACATATACCTTCTCACTTTCAACAAGACTATAGTCTCCCAGATGACGACGAGGGTATGGTCGACATGATGGATTCCATTTTTAG
This sequence comes from Dipteris shenzhenensis, assembly GCF_047967505.1. Classification (NCBI taxonomy): domain Eukaryota; kingdom Viridiplantae; phylum Streptophyta; class Polypodiopsida; order Gleicheniales; family Dipteridaceae; genus Dipteris; species Dipteris shenzhenensis. Next base: position 24,046,397 of record NC_141602.1, on the reverse strand, counting down.
GGGCACTACATCCCACGTACACGTGATGTCAGAGTCTGAGGTGAAAATGCGAGAGTTGCAATCAACACAATTGTACGAGGGTGCCAGGATGTCTAAACTACGTGCTTGTCTCTCAATCTTGAATCTACAAGTACAGTATGGGTGGTCGGATACAAGTGTCTCGACCTTAATGAGGTTAGCCCTTGCATTAATTTGATTGACTCATTATTTGGATATTGTTTGTTTTGAGAATCATCATTTGGATAGTGTCTTTGTCATAGGTTGCTCCAAAAGATGTTGCCTGCACCAAATACCATGCCCGCATCAAGAGATGAAGCGAAAAAGATGCTAACAATGGTGGGTATGGATTATGATACCATCCATGCTTGCCGTAATGATTGTATTCTCTTTCGTCGTGAGCATGGAGATTTGGCTAGTTGTCCAAAGTGTGGGGAACAACGATATAGAGATGAAGTCTTGCAGGGTGAGAGGATACCGGTAAAGGTCTTAAGACACTTTCCCATCATTGCAAGAATACAACACATGTTTCGATGCAAATCCATAGCGGAGTTGATGACATGGCATGCATCTCATCGGTCCACTGATCACACATTGAGGATTCCCGCAGATTGTGCGGCTTGGAAGCACATAGATAATCAGTGGCCGGACTTTGCGAGAGAGCCACGCAACTTACATCTTGGGCTAGCCATGGACGGCGTGAATCCTTTCGGGTTACGCTCGACATCTTGGTCGACATGGCCCATAGTCGTGGTGAATTACAATATCCCACCATGGCTAACAATAAAAAAGGGACACCTCATGCTTGCACTACTTGTGCCAGGAAAGTACAAGGCAAGAAACATGGACGTGTACATGGCACCTTTGATAGAGGAGTTACAGATATTATGGAGAGGAGTGCAGGTCTTTGATATTTCCAGAGCTCCTAGGCATACCAATGATATTTCCGTCAGGGGTATCTTGATGTGGACCATGCATGACTACCCAGGATATGGAGAGTGCGCAGGTACGTGGTTATGTCTTTACATGTACAATGAGGGATTATGCTTTTTTTACTCTCTTTTGCACGCATGTCTTGTACTAACATATTCATGCACGCGTGCAGGGCTTGCTACAAGTGGGTACCATGCTTGTCCTGTTTGTGGACCCGCTCTGAAATCGCTTGCACGCTACTCCAAACACATGAGGAAAAATGTTTATGAAGGTCATGCTCGATACCTTCCGCTCGACCATCTCGCACGTGGAGGTCAGCTTGATCCACCACCATCATATTTAAAAGCAAGTGATTGGATTCAAGCTTGGAGGGAGAATGGAGAGGAACCTCCTCCTGGTATGAAGAGGCTATCGATCTTTCACGAGCTTCCTTATTGGGGTCAGTTACAAATCAATCATCTCTTGGATCCCATGCATATCTTTAAGAATGTGGGGGCTACCATTTGGGCACACTTGGTTGGTTCCAAGGACTCGAGAGGAGTGCGAGAAGACTTGCGTGCTATGAATAGGATGTCTCGTTTGTGGCCCCAAGTGCATGCTTCAGGAAAAGTTGTCCTCCCGAAAGCAACGTGGATCCTCTCTACGAGGGAGGAGGCAGCGATCAAGGCAGACATTGCCTCTTTTCAAACACCAACAGGGTACATGCGTTGCTTGAAAGGAGCATTTTCAAAGGACAATAAGCTTAGTGGCCTCAAGTCCCATGATTGGCACAAGGTCTTACAGGTATTCTAAGTAGAATTAGTGTACCGATAATAGTGATGCATTAGCGTAATTATTATTATGTTATATTGTTGACATGATTTCATTGTTGCTTTGATAGTTCATCCTTCCAATTACAATAAAAGGGTGCTTACAAGAAGATGTTAGAAATGCTATATTCAAGATCTGTGGTATTGTGAGGTATGCTTACTATCAATTCGCATTATCTATTTTCTTCATGGACATGTGAAATAGGTGGATATCTCAAATATCTTACATATGCATGGACATGTGAAATAGGTGGATATCTCAAAAAGAGATCTCTATATCGAGCATCGAGAAGGCTAGGGTGGAATCCATCGAAGCCGTATGCTTGCTTGAGAAGCACTTTCCCTCAAGCATTATGACAACTCAAGTCCACTTGCTTGTGCACATAGTTGATGAGGTGGCTATAGCAGGTACCGTTCATAATCGATGGATGTTTTTTCTCGAGCGGTTTATGAAAACTTTAAAGGGGTTTGTAAGACAAAGAGCAAGACCAGAAGCAAGCATGGCAGAGGGATGGCTTGTGCAAGAGTCATTAGTATATATCACAGAGTTTCTTGCATCCACGGATCCTGATATGCCGCAAGCTTGGCACAACAAGGATGATGATCGCATCATTGGCGAGGTCCCCCAAGGAAAAGGGATTGAAAGAAAGATGAGCGAAGAGCAAATGGAGAAATTCAATAAGTTTTGTATCCTCAATAGCCCTGAGATGCAGAAGTGGATTGAGAGATATGAAGTGGCCAAAGCAGAAAGAATAAATGCAAGGACGAGATTCAGAGTAATGTACAGGCGATCACAACCATATCCACGAGATCTGGCTCTTCTCCCTACTCACATGTCACTTGATTGGCTACAACTAGCTATACGTAAAGCCGAACGTGATGGAGAGACAATAAACGAGCGCGAGCGGGAGTTATCATCTGGATGTATGGTGCATGTAAGTTTCTTATCTCTTGATGTAATTAAGTAATTATTTGTGGCAATATATGCTATAAAATAGGTGCATCTTCATTGTTTTAATGATGCTCTTTTACAGTACAAAAAGTATAGTGCATTATGGTCATATGGACGACATTTTCGCATAGAACGCATCGATTCAAAGAGAGTCACGTATGATTGTGGAGTCATGGCTAACTTCACACAAGATAGCCGAGCAAGTGCTTCGGATACCAATCTTCTCTCCTCACAGTTGGATTATTGTGGAACCATACGCGACATCTATGAAATTGATTTCAGACGATTTACTATTTTCATTCTTGATGTAAAATGGTTTAGAACTACTTACAACGGTCCCCATGCAACTGTGAGAAAAGATGGTAGCGGTCTCTTTGCAATAGACTCCACCAAACATTGGACCGATGAAAGTGATACTTTTGTTCTTCCCGAGCACTGTGAGCAGGTGCATACTAATGATTTAATTAGTCGAAGCTTTCGTTTTTTAAGTCCATTGATATATATATAATTGACGACATTTGGCACGTGATTTTTCATCTTCAATATAGGTGGTTTTTCATCCGGATCGTTCTGATCCAAGATGGTGGTACGTGATCCAAGTTGCGCCACGAAGTAAGTAGATTTTTGAAGATCGAGATGTGGATATGGAGATGCCACTACCAAATCCGGATCCAATTGATGAATCTAGCGAAGAAGATGTAGATCACCATATGAGGCAAGAGGAAGATGCGCATAATGACATCGCACGGGAGGAGGATGGAGATCACGATATTGACGAGGAAGACAACAATCGTCAAGATCGATCACCACACTTAAGCTTAATTGAAGAAGATGATCAAATACTTTTAGGTGAACGTACGATGCTAGAGTACGATGATGATATAGGAGATCAACTCGGTATAGAGTTGGAGATAGACTTACTTGGCGCCTTAGACTTGGCTCAAGATGAAACAGTTGATGTAAATGCTCTTATTTAATTTGATTTTTCTCATCTCCAACTTGGACATGAATATATGAGCTTCAAAGGCTTGATGTACATGCTCTCATTTTTTATTTCTCTATGAGCTCAAACATGTATGAAAATTTAAAAAATTTTGTCATTGGAAGAAAATAAATTTTAAGACTTAAAAAAAAAAAAAAACCTCTCTGTAAAACGTCGCTATAATATAGTCTCAGTGTCGCTATATAGCAACCTTTAAAAGTCGCTATATAGCGACTTTAATAGAAGTCGCTATATAGCGACCTTTCATAGTCGCTATATAGCGACTATTACTAACGTCGCTATATAGCGACGCTTCTTAAAAGTCGCTATATAGCGACGATTTACGACACCCGATTTTTATACCGACGATTAACGCTAAGCGGGCGCTAATCGTCGGTACGTAAACGTCGCAATAGGATGCGTGTGTAGTAGTGGGAGTCTACTGGGGAGTGTTTAGAGTACCCGTCATATACCCATATAACTCCGCAGGACTAGGAGGGTGCCCTAAAATGTTATATAAGTCCTTCCAAATAGATTCCCGGGGATTAGGTGAGCTGGAAGCGCTTCTTGCCCACATGTTGAACTGGAAAAAAGGAAAAAAATCTAACTCTGATGAGCTGAGAAGAAAGGGGAAGAAAAGAGATGCTCACTGTCAGAGCGCGTCTATAGATGCATCTGATTTGCGCATCTATAAACGTGTCTAACAGAGCGTCTAACAGCTCCTAACAGAGCGTCTAAGAGAGCGTTTAACAGAGCATCTAACAGAGCGTCTAACAGAGCATCTATCGACACGTCTGTTTGTGTCTGTAAACAGGCCAGACACGCATTTAGACGCGCTTGTAGATGTGCTTTTAGACGCGCTCTGAGATGCTCCTGAGACGCGCCTATAGACGCGCTCCGACAGACGAGATTTCTAAAAAGTAGAAAAGGACATTGCGCCCGACACAAAAACGTGACACTGATACCCAGATCATGCGCTTCTTGGATACGAGAAAGTACAAATCTAGAGAGAGCAAACTTCCAAACAAGATGCAAAAAGACTTACTTGGATAGAGTATGGAAGGTTCTTCTTTCTTTTTCAAAGTTGCTTCTCCTCCTTGTTTGTCCTCCTCTCCTTTAAGCTTAGAAGTAAGTGTGAGTGCCTTTCTCTTGAGTGTAAGCTTGGAAGTAAGTATGGGAGCCTTCCTCTTAAGCATCGAAACTATGGATCTGCTAATAAGGAAGGAAGCAAGCCGCACGAAGTATAAGTAAGGTGAAGAAAAGCAAAGTGAGCGGCACGCTAAAAAGCAGGTTTAAAAGTCGTGTCTATAGTCGCGTCTAATAGCGTGTCTATAGGCACGTCTAAATACACAAAGTAGACGCGCTTTTAGATGTACCTTTAGACACGATTTTAGATGCACTTTTGGACGCGCCTTTAGACGCGCCATAGAGTTTAAATTAAACATTTGAAGAAGAGCAAATTAGGATGTCTTCATCTTCAACAAGTAGCTCGAGTGAGGATGAATCCCTCCGTATCCACCATCGCAAAATGTGGTAGGAGCAAAAAATCAAATGTCTATGTGATCGATGTCGAGGAAACATGTATCGTGCACGTAGGATTACACTCAATCATATCTCAAAGTATGGAGAATGGGATGTGACCGTAAACAGGGTAAGGATTTGTAAGTTAAGGTTGATTGAGATACCTATGGGTGTTCATATGTTTGAGTTATGATCCCGTTTTAATTTGATACAGGATGCAGTGCCACACCCGCATATGTTACCCTATGCTTGTCGTGAGGAGGCGAAGCATCAGTGATATGAGGTGGGATCTTCAGGAGGGACCGTTACGGATGCATGGAGTGATGGTGATAGTAGCCCTCTGCCATTACCTCATGAAGCCGTGGAGGAGGAGGTGTTTGATGATATGGTGCATGATTTATATGTCCATCAAGGGAGGGATAATAGCATGGAGCAAGATGATCTTTTTATTGCAGCATCAACTCCACTGTTTGAGGGATGCACATTCTCTGTTCTATGTGCCTCCCTTGAGTTACTAAACTTGCAAACCATCTATGGATGGAGCAATGCAAGTTTGAATGCATTACTCAAGTAAGCTTTAAAGTCGATTTTGCAAACATGGTGAATTATGCTAGTGGGTCAATTACTCGAATGCTTTTCCTCATTTATGGTCTTTGCATGTAGGCTATTGTGTAAAATGCTTCCAAGGGAGAATAAACACTGACCTCAAGAGATATGGCAAGGCAACATGTGACCTCTCTTGGAGGATTAGATTACAAGCGCATCCATGCATGTGTCAACGATTGCGTTTTGTTTTGTGGACTACATAAGGATGCAAGAGAGTGTCCTACTTGTGGAGAGGCAAGAAATAGAGCAGATCTCAAAACCTTGGACGTCCCTCGTAAGGTATTGCGACATTTTCCCATAATCCCTCGCATCCAACATATGTTCAAGTGCAAATCTATTGCAGAGTTCATGTCATGGCATTTCTCCCATCGATCAACCGATGGCAAGTGGAGAACTCCCGCGGACTCTCCTGCGTGGAAGCATATTGAAGACACATGGCCAAGCTTCAAGGAAGAACCTAGGAGCTTGAGACTTGGATTGGGTATGGACAGTGTGAACCCATTTGGTCTTAAAAGCACGTCTTACAGTGTATGGCCAGTGGTATTAGTGAATTACAATCTTCCACCCTCTATGGCTATTAAGAAAGGACATGTTATCTCGGGGGGGTCACTCATCATATGTAACCCTATCACGTGAGTTCAACAGAAGGATATTTTTTATTTCTAAAATTTACAGAAATAAATATACATAAGGGATTATTTAAAATAGTTTTGGAAAAAAATTACAGATTTGTATAGAAAAGGGGTACATTTTATTAATGAAAAAATTTACAGATAAGGGATTTTAAATATAGGCCTTGAACGCACGTGATATAGAGGGTTTATACATAGTGACCCCCCTGAGCATGTTATGCTGTCCCTTCTAATTCTAGGGAAACATAAAGTCAAAAACCCTGATGTTTATTTGGAGCCTTTAATTGATGAGCTAGAGATACTTTGGAGAGGTATCGAGGTGCATGATGTGAGCAGACCTCCCTCGTCATGAGACTTCAACTGCAAAGCAGTCTTGATGTGGACGATGCATGACTTCCCAGGCTATGGCGAGTGTTCAGGTAAGCATTGCATTTTTAATTATGAATAGGCAAAGGATGTGGCACCCTAAACCCACCTTCCACTCTTAATTGCATCTATTGTTCAGGTCTCACTACATCGGGTTACCATGCATGTCCTGTTTATGGTCCTTCGCTAGTTGCGTCACGGGAAGACGCATTAAATAAGGTCATCTATGAGAATCACTATCGATTTCTCCCACCTAATCATCCTAGATATGTTGCCCCTTGGAATGAAGTCCTCCCACAATCACTCACCGCGGGAGATTGGATGAGAATTTGGGATGGTTCCACGACTCCTCCACCACTTGGCATGAGCCGGTAAGGGTTTGTAACTATTGGCTGAAAGTAAAGATTGGCTATATTTGCTGAAAGTAAAGATTGAAAGCTAACACTTTATTTTGTTTAGATACTCCATCTTTTATCGTTTACCATATTGGTCCCACCTCAAGATCAATCACCTGCTTGATCCCATGCATATCTTCAAGAATGTGGCTCTACCATTTGGGAGCATTTGAATGGGACACGAGATTCGACAGGCATAAGGGAGGATCTATGTACCACAGGGAGGATGCGTGAAGCTTGGCCTCAAGAGAGACCAAATGGGCATGTTTTTTTACCTCGTGCACCGTGGATGTTATCAAAGCTAGAGATGGCGATGGTGAAGCGCACTATTACTATAATTCGTACTCCCACTAGATGCATGAGGTGTTTGAAGGGAGCCTTTACAAAGAGCAAGAAAAGAGGTGTAGAGCAATTATATGGCTTGAAATCTCATGATTGGCACAAGATGCTCCAAGTAAGTATTTTATGTGCATAATATCTTTTTCCTTTCAAATTTGTGAGTGAATAGCTATAAGCAACTAATCAACCACCTCCTCGGGGGTTCAGTTCATACTACCTACTAGCATTTCACATAGTGCATCGAAGGACGTGAAAGATTGTATTTACAAGATGGGCGAGCTTGTGAGGTATGTGAGCTCAAAGGAAATAGATCCCACCACGCTTGAGAATGCTCGAGTTATGTCAGTGGAGGCGGTTTGTTTAGTGGAGGAGACATTTCCACGTTCTATTCTCACAAGCCAACTACATCTCATAGTGCATTTGGTGGATGAGATTGCTATATGCAGTACTATACATGCACGATGGTTGTTCTTCCTAGAGCGCTTCATGAAGACCTTGAAGGGCTTCGTGAGACAAAATGCAAGACCCGAAGGTAGCATGGCCGAGGGTTGGTTGGTACAAGAGTCACTTGTATATATTTCTGAGTTTCTTGTTGATGTGGATAGCTCTCTCCCACGACTATAGAGTGATGATGAGGACCTAAGGATGACCTCTATTGTGCCTCAAGGGAAAGGATGCAACAAAGTAATAGACACAGAGTTGCATAATAGTATCAACCTCTTTTGCGTGCTTAATAGTGATGTGATGAAAAGATGGGTGACAAGATACGAGGATGCAAAGGCAAGAAGACAAGAAGAAAGAGCCCTCTTTCATACACACCACAGATCTCGTGTGCCATACCCTCAGTATCTAAGAGTACTTCCAAAGGATATTCATGTGGATTGGCTACTTGATGAAATGGAGAAAGCAGAGAAAGATGAGGGGATGCATATCACAATGGAAGAATGGGAGTATGCTAGGGGATGCATGAGAAAGGTCGGTATATAGAATGTTATGCATAAGTTAGGAGCTTTCAATAATTTAGATTGCTTATTTAATTGATTTTTTCTTAGTGTAGTGCATATGTTCAATGCTATATGGTGTGAGGGCAAGCATTTTTGAACACAACGGATTGATGATAAGAGAAACACACAAGATTGCGGCGTCATTGCTAGCTTTGAGGGAGCCAATGGAGCCATGGATGATTATTGTGGCATAATCCAAGATATTATTATGCTTGACTTTCGACGCTTCTTTGTGTATGTTTTGGATGTAAAGTGGTTTAAGGATGTGGTGGAAAGAGGTCCTAATGCAACAATCAAATGCCATGCAAGTGGCTTTGTAACTATTGACTCCACAAAGTTTTGGCAAAGTATGGACACACTAGTACTACCGCAACAATGTGAACAGGTATTGTGCACACATATAAAAATACTCGCTTTTAAATATTTGATGCAAGAAAAGTAACATGATTGTATTTGTGTTTGAATTAGGTTGTCTATCAACCAATGGTGGCATGTCATACCTATTATGCCACGTTCCAAAGTGATGTATAGTACATTTACTAATATGGAGCGTATGGAGGATGACCATGGCCATAGACGTGATGATGACCGTGATACAAGAAAGGAGGATGATCATGAGATAGGAGATACAGATATTGAGGCCATTACTCGTGAGGACGAGCCTACCATTCGAGATGCTGATTTCGATGAGCACATGAGTGGCACAAGTAGTAGTGGGTTGAATGTATTTGTAGATCTAAACGCTTGTTTGGATTTTGAAGTAGATAGTTTGGCAAGGGTTGATCTCATTGAGGATGAGATTGAACCGTAGCCCCATAATTGATATTGGCAAAATTATTTTATAGATTGTCTCATTCTCCTCATCTCACTTAATTCTTGTATATGTGGGCTTGCAAAAAATTATGTGCTTTGGTAATCATGGGCAATGTTTGGAAAGCAATGATGTACACCAAAATCTCACTTTCTGTATTCTCTGGTTTGCATCTATCTACGCATCTAAATGCATGTCTAATTCTTAGTGTAAACGTGCAAATAAATGCGCTAATATATGCACAAATAGACGCGCTAATAAACATGATGTTAGACGGGCCCGTATTTTCTCATTTTAGACATGCACGTAGATGCGGTAATTTATGCGCAAATAGACGAGCTTTTAGATGTGCATTTAGACGCGCCCATAACTCCTCTACTAAAGCAATGCCTATAGACGCGCCCGCTATTTTGTGCATCTACCAAGCGCGTCTATAGTTGCTTTGTGTTGTTGTGATTCATGATGTCAGGAAAATTTTTGATGAGAGCATAGGTCCACGCAAAATTCAAATATTCACCTAGAAGTGCATCGCGTCGTGGCTCCAAAATGGCCTCAAGAATAGTTCCATGATTGGCTTCACCCAAGCAAATGTTGACTCATTCACAATATGTGCAGGCTTTTAGGGAGGGGAGGTCTTCAACTTACACAAAGTCACAATGTATAGCTCTTTCTTTAGGGCTATTTTGTGCAAAGCTAATCACTCGAGGGGGGGGGGTCACTATGTATAAACCCTCTATATCACGTGCATTCAAGGCCTATTTGTAAAATCTCTTATTTATAAAAATTTCCTTAATAAAACGTACCCTTTTTCTATACAAATCTGTAAATTTTTTTAATTTTTATTTTAAATACTCCCTTATGTATATTAATTTTTATGAAATTTAGAAATTAAAAAGAACCTTCTGTTGAACTCATGTGATAGGGTTACATATGATGAGTGAAACCCCGAAGGTTAATCATAGATTATGATTGATTAGGAAGAAATTTGCAAGTCTAGTATTGTAGATCTTACATGTAAAGTATTGTTATCAAAATATGGTGATGAAACAACCATGAGAAAGCGTAGCAATTAAAAAAAAGTAATCCTATAATGAAGCCTTTTCTCAATGAGCATGAATTATAACAAGAGAAAGTTGCTATGATTAGGTCGATTGAAGCACTAGGGATGAGTTGAACCATCGACTCACAAAATGTTAGTGTACCACAGGTATTCAAAAGGATGGGTTTAAAATCAAATTGAGGAAAAAATTTAACGGGATTACAATAACAGGAGGGAGTTTTTAAATTAACTGTAGAAAAAAATGTGTTAGTTCATAAGTAAAGAGTGGTCATTTTATTGGGTAAAAATTTTAGTTGGCAGGTTTGTTAAATACCCTTTGAACGCATATGATATGTAGGGTTTCTTTTAGTAGTGCACCCCTTGAAGTTGAACTTCTTATATTATGACAAAGACGGAATAAGAACGGGCAATTCTCTACACAAAAAACCAACTTGTATATATACAATTGCTAGATAGGTTGATTTTTAATTTTACCCGTCTAATGAATAGTCATTATAAACTCATCTAAGACTTTAGAGCCCTCTTTATTTGGTGAATTGCATCTCTATTCACAAGACAAACTTTATATAGTTTGTAATAGTTTGCTTTGGACTTATCCCATTTTGCCATCAGTCAATACGCTACCATATGCTAGTACTATTGGAAGATGCAAGGCCATTAATATTAAACAAGAAATGGAAGCCAAAGTATCGGACGCATAATTTAGGATGCTCAAAGAAAAGATTTGGGTTACACACGAGCAATCCTCTATTTTTTTCATAAATCTTGGAGACCTTTATGAAAGACATCGTATTTGATCGATGAATGTTTACATTTAACATCTCATGGCGAATTGTGTCAAAGTCCAATGATTTCTTTTTTTGGGGCGTTTTGTTGGGTTTTTGGGGAGTTTGGGGAACTCCAAAGCTTTTATAAATTCTCCCTTCTTCACGTACTAGCATATGAAGTTTTATGAGTCTTGGTTTCTAAATCGAATCTCACAAAAGAGTGCCCTACAAGGTTTTACTTGTTTGCTCAACCAGACCATGACTTGACCAAATATCTCACAAATACCATAAGCATTTTGACCTCACCAAATATCTCATAAATACCATAAGCAAGAAAATGCTAATTAAATTATCAACACTGGTGGCTAAACGGAAAGCTATCAAGGGCAAATATGTGCTATCAATGGGATGCTTATGGAGAACCAATATCACCGAAGTGGTGGTCGTAAGAGGACCTTGTACAGTGAAACAGGAGAGGCCGCATTATTATGCTGAGCACTGTTTTCTTCGCAGCCCTCAAGATTTCAAGACCAAGTTCCAGGACAGCACAACCTTCTGTAAAGTATGTCAGGCAGCAATTTAAATTGGAGAAGTGAACAGGTGCTGTCATGACGATAGGATCCATAGTTAAAGCAACGTACCGTTTTCTGCAGCTCAAGGATGCCCGGGTCCTGGAGGTCCAGGAGCTTTACCCCCTGCTGGTCCTCCACGACCTTTACGTGCAGGTCCCCTACGACCTTTACCAGCAGGTCCTTCGCTTCCAGGTTGTCCACCAGGACCTTTACCTGGAGGTCCTCCGGGTCCTCCAGGACCTTTATCTCCACGGTTCGGACCTTCACCTCCAGGTCCTCCAGATCCTCCAGGACCTTTATCTCCACGATTAGGTCCTCCAGGACCTTTATCTCCACGATTCGGACCTTCACCTCCAGAAGCTCCTTGTCTACCAGGCTTTCCTCCCGGACCTCCAGTTACAGCATCAGCCTTCATCGAGCTTGCAACCATAAAAAAGAGCACCAGCACACTGACCAGCAGAAACAAGTTTGTTAAAGCCATGGATAACGAATCACTATACCTCTCCAACTCACAAAACTGAACGGAATGCAAGGTGTATTGCGAATTTATGGCCGCCACATGCACCCAGGTAGAGGGCAGATTTTTAGCCGCTGATGTTGTCCAAAGAGCTATGGATTAATCTTATGTCTGAACACGCGTCCATACTTCTGTGTACGTAACACCATAGGGTAATCACGAGTAGACACGCAATGTGAAACGTTAAACGGACAGTCAGGCGAGAAGTCGACGTTTGCATGGGCCATTCAGAGTTGGCGATTCGCAACCCCGTTACGGAAGTGACTGGTCTTGCAGCAGTACACTAAGCGAGCGTTATGGTCTCCAAATTCTGCATGCTGCTCATGCATCTCATTTCATTCCCCATCACCTTGAGGGCGAGCCCCCCTCAGACATTCTACGCCATGCTTATGCTAGATTCAGTTGGATGGCGAATCACTGCTGCTTTAAGGATTTCTGTTTTCTATCTGAGATCTATTTCTGTTTTCTATCAACTCAGCTCTCAGCCTACCATTACTTTTAAATCAAGTCAAAATCGTCCATGAACAAAAGTAGTCTAAGTCAATAAAGGCCCCGTCGTGAAAAGACCGTGCACCGATACCACCATTGAGTCTGCGCATCGAGCGGAAAGGGGGATGACCGATGAGGGGATGTAGGATGAGACGGGGTCCAGCAAAGTGCAGAGCCTCAAGGGAGGCGGATCTGACGCAGAGGACAGGGAGGAAGCCAACGAAGGATCGAGGCAAGACACTCCCCATCATATTTTGAGGTGCTTACCAAGAAGCTTCAAAGCGGCTTCTCTCCTCTCATGGAAGCGGAGGCTAAACAGATTCTTCAAGCCGAACTCGCCAGCCGGGCAAAAGAGGTTGAACATAAACCCTGCTTCGAATCAAGGAAGGCGCATGGTGCTGTTTGCATGCTTGACGTCGAGGATGTGCGCTCGGAACTTGGGAGGCTGGCAAAGGGGGGGGTTTACCTCTATTTCACAGGGCGCATCCCCTCCTTCGAAGAGTTTAAGGAATTCATATCTTTCGAGGCTGACCTCCAAGGCGGGTGCTTTTCTATGAGGTTTCTGGGGAAGCGTTTCTTCCTGGTGCAATGCGTCTCCGAAGCTATCAAGGATGAGCTGGTGGGGAGGAGCTTCCTTTTCTCTGGTTTGCCGATGGTGCTACCGTGGTGGCCGGAATTCAGCATTGATCATTTATTTTTGCATGATTAAGGGCCTTAGCACATGGATGGGGCTAGCATGGGTTTAGGATGGGAATATTTTTGTCATCATTACTCCCATCCTACACCAAGTGGTCTAGAATGGATTTAGAATGGGAGTAGCCACTTTTTCATCCATCCTAGACCCTGGTAGCCAGAATGGGTTCCCCTTTTTTAGGGATTCAAAAACATGGAAGGATGACATGTGTCCTTGTCCCCACAAGGTCCCCACCTCTTAAACACATGAAATGATGCCATGTGTCCTTTTCCTCCTAAACCCATCCCTAGTTCTTTTTTTGTTAGCACATGGTGGGATGGGAATAGGATAGAAATATGCATGGGACCACTTGGGACCATCTTTTCCCATTCCCATCCTATTTCTTCCCATGTGCTAAGCCCCTAACTTACCATCGTGGTTGGGGGAAAAAATTGGCTATCTGGCGACGTCCTTGGGGAAAGTGCTACAGATACCGCCAAGATTTATACAACCGGGGCATGGATCCTCTGGGATAGGACCCTGGATATACCAACTTCATTAAGATTCAGCTCTCGGATAGCGCAACAAGTCCGGATACCTGTTATGTTTGTAAATGCTTGGGCCAGTTTGCTAAGAACTGCCCGCTCAGGACTACAAACACGGCATTGGCCATGGGAGAGGGGAACCAAAGGGGAGAGAGGAGCCTCCCCATCACGTTGAGGAAGTGACCCAGGGGAAGACCAACGATACGACCACCACGGGCGAGGAGCATCCAAAGGGTGGCAAACTAACAACTCCCATAGAGTCGGAGCAGTGGAAGACAGGCAGCAAGAGAGGGAAGGCAGTACAAGGGCATGATGATTTGAAGACAAGAAAGGAGGGAGGAGACATGGCATCGCCTCAGCCAGGTACTTCGAATACTTCTAGGAGGAGCTGCCCAAGAGAATACATGCAGACTCATGCATCGAGGAGGAGGTCCAGAGGGAAGGTGGCAAGTTGCATGGCACCACCAAGGAGGAGGCCATGCCTGAGGCCTACCACCAAAAGAGAGCGCTGGAGGAGAAGCTGAATTAGAAGGCCAACACAGGAGGAATGCAAGAAGGGGCACAGTTGGTGCAGTCGAAGACGCTCTCCAAAAGGCTCAAGGTGGTGGCGAGGGGTTTGGCATGGGAGAACAGATTCAATTTCTTTCGAGATGCCTACAAGGTTCTTATGCATTAATCCCAAAATGAAACAGAAACGATGCCAAAGGATCGGAGGTCATGGTATTGAGTTGGAACATGAGAGGTTGCAGTAGCAAGGTGAAGCAAAAGGGTCGCCTGTCGATGATCGGGAGGAAACTTCCGGGTATAATTTTGTTACAAGAGGTAAAGTGTGGGTGTGAGATTGAGGGGTGGTTCACATTCAAACCATTGGGGTATTGCTCCTTCGTTAATTCACCCGTGAGAGGAAGAGGGGGCACAACTGTCTTAGTTCGTAGTGCATTGAGTCCCCGTGAGGTAGCCAAAAGCATGGATGGGTACGTAATAGGGTCACAGTCTCCCAAGAAGGTTTTGAGTTTCACGTGATGAGTGTGTATGCACCAAACGGTGCAGGGGAGAGAACGTCTTGCTAGAGGTCGATAAACGACATAGTGGGGGAGGGCAAATGGGTCCTAGGAGGAGACTAGAACATCACGGAGACTTAGTAGGATAGGTCTCATGGAGGTGCATCACTCATGGGAGCCGAGAAAGAGGCTTGGGAGGACCTTTGCATGGATACAAGGCTGATTGAAGCAAAGGAGTTGGACAAGGAGGGCTTCTGGGCCTTCATGTGGTCAAACCGAAGAAGGGGGTTCGATTTTAGAGCCATTAGATTAGATAGGTTCTACTTCACTGAGGAAGGATGGTGGATGAGAGGCCCCCTGAAAGGGTCTTCTATTGTTTTGGCACTCTTAGACCATTGTCCAACTGTTTGGTGGTTCTTAGTCCCTATCACGATGCGAAGGATGTCCCCTACAAATTCTCTAAGACCCTCTTCAAGTCAAAAACGTTCTGTAGGTGGATCAGAAGATCATGGATAGAGGCGACTGTGAAAAGTTCTGACCCAATAGCTTGATGGGATGAAGCCATGAGAAGCCTGATATAGATTGCAAAGGATGACCTCGGACTTTAAGGCTTGGGCTGCTCTAAAAGGGTGGCTTGTGATGGCATCGGCGGCCCTGAAGGCTAATCACATTGTAGTAGCTGAAAAGGGTGAAAGCATGCTATAGTGTCTAAAAAAGCACTCTTATTGACAAAGGTTCTAGCATATATATAGTACTAAATTACGTACTAAAAGGCACTAACAGTTGGATTAGATTTCCACATATCGAGGAGTCCACGATTTGCAATCTGCAATCCACTCTCAATCAAGGATGATTTTCCCACACATCGAGGAATCTGCGATCTAGAATCTACTCTCAATTGACTCTCTTCTCTCTCTGGAGTCCTGTCTCTATCCTTGCAATTATCTCCGCTCATCTTCACTAGAGGTCCATTGCTCTCTCTCTCCCCGGCTCTCTCCATTCTCTGTGCAAACTGGCTCTCCCCTTCTCTCTCATTGAATCCCTCGCACTTTGGACCATATGTTCTCTCTGGCGCAAAAAGTAGTTATGTTTGAATGATTCTACAACTCTTACTACAAGGCACAGACCCTTTTTCGATGGAAATGTCGACCTTTTTTACACAAAAGGTTTTTTTTTTACGGGCACAAAGGTCGGTATTTACATCACTATTAGCGTTGGAAAAGAACGATTGCTATATAATGACATTGGTAAATGTCGCTATTAGCGACAATTAACAGAAGCTAAAAGAAAACATTAGTGGGGCTACACATGGCCATAGAAAGCCCTGTTTTGCCCCACTAATGTTTTCTTTTTAGTAATTATAAAAGAATGTTTTTTGTTACAAAATTTCCCTTGTGAGAAGGGGATACAAAATCGCTCAAACCAGCCAAGCGACAGAAGCATATACATGTCGAAGATATACAACATTGTTTGTTATAAAATTACCCTTTCGAAAAGGGTAATACAAAATCGCTCAAACGAGCCGACATACAGAAGCATATACATGGCAAAGTATATGCAAACTACTACTAATACTACTACTACTGCTGCTCATCCTCATTCTCATCCTCATTCTCGTCCTTGTCCTCATCCTCGTCATGCTGGCCTAATCCCTGGTCCTCATGAGCTATGCCTAATCCTTGGCCCTCATGAGCTGTGCCTAATCCCTGGCCCTTGTCGAAGCTGTGTAAGCCTAATCCCTCATCATCGTCACTCACCTCTGCTAATGGGACGTTTGAGCTTTGATTCTAAGAGTGAAACCATATTAATTGGAAATTAGATTGGAACTTAAAGAATAAAACAGTTTAAAAAGTGAGATTACAAGTAGGACTAAACTTATACTGTACGAGCAGCCACCTCAGCCCAATCGACCGTCGCTCTCATGGCCTCCATCTCAATAAACCACGGCTTTGTTCCTATCTGAAACATGCGTCTCGCCTCTGTGTCTATGGGAAAGTGAGCCATCGTAGCTTGCTATGGGCCCAATTTACGTGAGTTAGATAAAGTGCATGCAATATGTAGTAAAACAAATAGAACAATACATTAAATGAGAAGAAGTAGACTTACCACAGTTGCCTCAAAAGCCAACCATCTGCCTGCACCAAAGTGCGAAGTACCTACGGAGTCCAACTATCTCCTCACAGCCCTCATCTGACCCTCGAACAATTCAGGATGGTCCCTGTACTGCTTCTTGAAAAACTTCCATTCAGCTTTGTTTGCCCAGCTAGGTTTAGCCTTCCCCTTTGCAATGAAAGTACGTAAGGTGGACCTACGATGCTTCAAGAGGACCCTCATGCACTCTTTCATGTAATCTGAATTGAACTCCCAATTTGGGGGGTTAGGATACTGTCTTTTCAATTCATCAATGACTGGCTGCTTCATTTAATTATCTTGGTACTGCCAATCAATAGCTATGCTGCTCATGAAGTGGTGACTCATCAATCACCTCATGGTGGCCATCACTACTGAGCCCTTTTATTTTGTATTATCTCTCTAGCAATCATGATTTCATAGGACAGGTCCTCAATTGTGTAAGGAGGACTCATGGTAGTGGCAGAGTCAGAGCGAGTGGTGTTACTGTGAGCGCTTATGGAGTAAGGAGTAGCAATGGGAGTAGGAGAGGGCAAGGGACCTGACTAGTACGAGGTCTCAGGACCAAGTGGAGACCTATAGGGATGTGAGTGTGCTGACTTGTCTACATCTTCCAAGTTAGCACAACATAAGCGACTCTTTCTACTCTTCCTTCCCTTACGAAAGCATATGCTTATGCTTATGCATGAGCATATGAGCATAAGAGAAAAAGAGAGAAAGCATATGCTTGTGCTTATGCATGAGCATATGAGCATATGCTCATGCATAAGCATACGCATAGGCAAATACATATGCTTATGAAAAGAGGAGAAAAAGAGGTTGAAGGAGATGGGAAAAGAAGAGAAAGAAAGGAGAAGGAGAAGAAGAAAGAGGGGAACAATACGAGAGGAAAAGAGCATAAGCATAAGAGAAGGAAGAGGGAAAAAGAGCATGAGCATAAGAGAAGGAAGAGGGGAAAAGAGATTGAAAGAGGGGAAAAAGAGATTGAAAATAAGGGAAAAAGAAGAGGGGAAAAGAGCATAAGAGGAGAAAAAGAGATTGAAGGAGAGGGGAAAAGAAGAGAAGGAAAGGAGAAGGAGAAGGAGAAGGAGACATATGCTTATGCTTATGCATGAGCATATGAGCATATGCTCATGCATAAGCATAAGCATAGGCATAGCCATATGCTTATGAAAAGAAGATAAGGAAGAGGGAAAAAAAGCATAAGCATAAGAGAAGGCAGAGGGGAAAAGAGATTGAAAGAGCAGAAAAAGAAGAGGGGAGAAAGAGCATAAGAGGAGAAAAAGAGGAGAAAAAGAGATTGAAGGAGAGGGGAAAAGAAGAGAAGGAGAAGGAGAAGGAGAAGGAGACATATGCTTAAGAGGAGAGAGGGGGGGGAGGGGAGATAAAGGAAAGGGGGAGGGACGGGCGCATGGGTAAGGTGGCATGGAGAAGGGAGGGGAGGGGAGTTGGAACATATATTCATTATCATAGTGGAGAACGTAGAGGGGGAACTTATAAGGTATGCAAAGAGGAGTGCAAGGAGGAGAGAGAGGATGAGGAATGTGAAAGTTATGTTCATCTACTAAATGTAAAGGGGAAGGGAGAGCATGTGGGAAATTTGTTTATTTTCAAAGTGTATAATTTGACAGATTTGACCTCATATTTGGATTCCTCGTCGAATTCCGGTCATTTTGAGTACCAACATGACCATATTCCGATAAAAATTGAAAAAATTGTGTTTTTGTCATGAATTCATTTTGACCTGTTTTGGGCGTATTTTGAGTCTGCGCTAGCGCAGACTCAAAACAGGCCCAAAACAGGCCAAAATGACAAAAACACCATTTTTTCAATTTTTATCGGAATATGGTCATGTTGGTACTCAAAATGACCGGAATTCGACGAGGAATCCAAGACGAGGAATCCAAATGTGAGGTCAAAAGTTTCAAATTATACACTTTTAAAATGTACATATCTCCCATAGTTCCTCCCTTCTACTTTGAATATGGACATATCTTCCATAATTTTTTGCCTCCTACTTCCACTCATATCCACCCCCCCCTTGTACATAGTATACACTCTTCCACCCCTCCCACATGCTATGAAAATGAACATACCCTATATTCTCTCCCCCTCTTTCTAACCTCCCCATCTTTCTTATAACAAAAACATGTATGGATTTCTAAAAAAAGCTCGCAAAAACAAAGGAAATGGTAAAAAAGCTCACATTAAAAAGCTCGCCAAAAGATTTTCCCCGATAAAATGCATATCCCTATCTAGGAAAAGAGGTTGTCATCTAGGAAATTAGATGAGTGTGTTATATTTCAATATAGGAAATCGATACCTCTATCTAGGAAAAAGATAAAATGCATACTTCTATCTAGGAAAAGAGGTTGTCATCTAGGAAATCAGATGAGTGTGCTACATTTCTATATAGGAAATTGATACCTCTATCTAGGAAAAAGAGGTTTTCACCTAGGAAATAAGGCGTGTGTGTTGCATTCCTATAAAGGAAATATCATTCTCTAGTTAAGATATATACCTCTATCTACGAAAAGGGGTGGTCACCTAGGAAATAAGAAGAGTGTGTTACATTATTCCTATATATATATTATAAGAAAAAGTTCTTTATTTATGTATAAGAGATTAATTAGACGACATGGCACATAAAAAAGAAAATGTGAATTGGATTCTATATATATTAGTCTTTATCTAGGAAATTAGCATCCAAGAATTATGCCATGCATGGTATAATAAGTCATTAATAATATAGTTGCTGCAGTCTACTAGAGGAAATGAGTTGTTTATTATCTATGAAATAAGCAAAAAAATTGTATTCTAAATGTTGAAAATCTTTTTTAATTTTAAAAATGATCATAAAATGTTTATGAACCAAAATATTTTACAATATACATAAGAAGCTTATATTAATCAAATTATAGGATAATTATCTTGATTCTATCTTTTAAATGCTATTTTATTTATTATATACATCCAATAAACATTTAAAGAATTGAAAATGAAATCGATTTAAGGACAATACTCAAATTGCTAAATGTATAATGATAAAAATAAAATATAATATGTAACGATAAAAATACAATGTGCAATGTAATTTGATATTTAAATGAAAATGTCAATTCAGAATACAATGCAATTAATATTCAAACCCTAAATCCTAAACCCTAAACCCTATACCCTAAGCCCTAAACCCTAAACCCTCAACCCTAAACCCTGAATCCTTAACCCTAAACCCTAAACCCTAAAGTGTAACCCATAATTTCTAAACCCTAAATCCTACATGCAAAACCCTAAACCCTAAACCCTCAATCTTGAACCCTAAATCCTAAATCCTAAACCCTAAACACTAAAACATAAACCCTAACCCCAAAACCCTAAACCCTAAGTCCTAAACCCTAGATCCTAAATCCTAAAACCTAAAACCTAAACCCTAAACCCTCATGTAGTTAGATCCTTTGTAATTAAACCCTAAACCTTAAACCCTAAATGCTAAACTCTAAACCCTAAAACCCTAAACCCTAAATTCTAAACGCTAAACCCTAAACCCTATATCCTAAACCCTACACTCTATCCCAATATTTCTAAAGACTAAATCTTACATGCTAAATCGTAAACCATGAACCCTAAACCCTAAACCCTGAACCCTAAACCATAAACCCAAAACCCAGAATTCAAAACCCTAAGTCCTAAAAACTAAACCCTAAATCGTAAAACCTAAAATCTAAACCCTAGACCCTCATGTAGTTAGATCCTTTACACAGGTAAACCATAAATCCTAAATGATAAACCCTAAATCCTAAAACCTAAAAACTAAACCTTAAAGCCTAAACCCTAAAACCTAAAACCTAAACCCTCATGTAGCTAATCCTTTGTAAGGGCAATAAAACATAGCATCCACATGCGAATATGGGCATTCTTGTTCCCCGGTGGCACATTTGGTATTCGATGCACATTAGACTTTGTCTTTGTGAATGGCTTGATGTTGCTTCCTCGAATGCTACCACCAATCATGACATCATAGCTCTTTTTCTTCGCTCTGGTGGCAATGATCAAACGCGTGTATCTGCAACAAGTACTTCTTGCTGCTGCTTTGCAAGGAGTCTTCTATTCCTTGTGCCCTAACCAATCTTTTTAGATTTTCTATCTCATAGCTTCTATTTTCTTCTCTTGTAAGCCTTGGCGAGCTGCATGTTGCCATGGCAATGATCAATGAAAGATGAAAATGCCAAACCAAAACAAAGAGAAGCTAGTTGATGAGGCAAGCAAAGAATAGAAGACGACTTACCCGAAAGAAGACAATGGCAAACCAAAGTCTACGCAAGGTCACATCAAGGTGCGTGTGGGTTGTAGGGCATTTGCAGGGCGGGGGCAGGTTGGAGGTACTTAATCTTCCAAGATTTGATGGGCAGGAGGTGTGAAATTTTAAAATTTGCTAGAGTAGTGAAATTTTAGCAGCAGTCAGTTTTCCCCCCTCCAACAATACACGTCAGCAGAATTGGATATCCCAAACAAGTGAAATGTGGCCTAAAATGCTTGAAAATACAAATAGGCCAAAGGGCACACTATCAGGTTTGGTGCTATGTATTATTAAATGCAATGACCTTGGGCATGCTTATGAGCCATATAGAAAGCAAGTGCATGGAAAAAGAAACAATTCAAAATTGTAAATATTGTTGGATTTATTAAAATATCTTTTGACATGCACAAATTGCACTTCTCCAAGTCCTTCCATTTTAGGGTGAATCTAGATACCAATACCAACAACTATCAATGTTTTCAGACCACCATGCTCTAGTCCCAATACTTTGGATTCCAAATTTTCAATCCATTTTGGTTTTCAACAAATCAAAAAAGAGTTATGGAGCATGCTCTCAAATGGGTATACATCACTTTAGCACAACATTGGAGGCCCATTAACCCATGCATAATGATCTCATTTAGGTGTGTCCTTGGGTTGAGGAGAAGCTCACATAGTGTACTTTAGAATGATTACTTGGTTGCATGCATGTATAGAACAAAATTTTGATGTTTTGAATAAATTGCTATATCCTATAGTCTTAAGGATGCATGCTTTACATGCAACATAGCACTTGTAATGATTTAATGGTCTTCTTCCAAATCCTTTATCATGCACCATTCTTTCACAATCACGATCAAAATTGTAGCAAGATAATAATCATGAATGAACAAGAAGAGAGATTGTAGTATGAATCAAACTGATGAGTCTTTACAATACTTTTGGAGAAGAATCACTCCGTGAAGGAGCTCGATACCACCCGTCCACCCCCGAGCTATCTCACTCTCACTCTCACTCTCACTCTCACTCGCATGAATATGTTCAAATCAGATGATCAAACGATCAAATCTCAATCACACTCTCACTCCCACTCTCACTCTCAAATATCTTGATCTGATCTTCTTCTTTGCGTTGCCTCGATTCGCATGTGCTATTGTCACTTTCGTCGCGCCTCGATATGCGTACCTTCTCTTCTTTTCTGCACAGCCTCGATATGCATGCCTTCTCTTCTCTTTTGCGTAGCCTCGATATGTGTGTCTTCTCTTCTCTTTCGCGCAGCCTCCATATGCATGCCTTCTCTTCTCTTTTGCATAGCCTCGATATGTGTGCCTTCTCTTCTCTTTCACGCAGCCTTGATATGCATGCCTTGGATTGTGTGTTCCCTTCTCACGATCTCCTCTTCTTTTGTAGCCTTTCATGACTCCAAAATAAGTCGCCAAAAACCTCCAAAATCGGCCAAAATAGCTTTTCTCGAAAAGCGTGCATGTGCTTTTGATCTTCTTTTAGCGTGCGCTTATAATAGCAAACGCGTACGGAATTTCGACGTCTCTTCTTCTTCTTCTTTTTTATTTTTTTAAATTTTTTTATAAAAGGCATGAAAATGGCCCTGTTCGGAGCATTACCACGCCTGCCTCGTACATCCAATGGACAAGCTCAATAGCTCATCTCGAAGATCGGACCCTCTTCTTTCCCTTCGCATTTGACCTTTCATGGCTAATTCTTCCATCTCGACCTTTGTTTAATGCTTGCAACCCTTGACACGGAAATCTAGATGCACTTTTAGCTCAAAACCACTTTGTTAGCAACTTTTGACCTCCATACAAGCATGCAAATGAGTGAACCACAAATTTTTCACTAGGACAAAGTTTTTCTACTCAACAAGATCTAAAACTTTCTCATACAGAGTTTCTTCAAATTATTTCTCTAACCAACTCAAAATCAAGCCGCAAAATCTAGCTGACACCATAATGGACAAAACCAAAATTTTTTGACCAACACCAAACTTTCCCAAAACCTTCAAAACATCAAAACCATCCTTTTTTAACACTATCTGTGATATGTATTCCAAAATATTTCATATACAAAATAGGAGCATATTCCATAATCTTTTGCTCTCATGTTCAAGTTTGGAATATGTACTACAACTTGAAGACAAAGTTTGCCATGTAGAAGTTGATTGTAATCATTCTAATGTTGATTGTTTTTCCACACCCAAGCAAACAATGACCCAAGCCTCCCACAAATGATTAGGTTGTAAGGGCATAGGCTAATTATCCAATAACCATCCAGTGCATTGACAAACATCACACTGCATACACTTAGTTTGAGCATCCTTGAACAAGGTCTCACACCATAAGTCTGATTGAAAGAAATTTCTAGCGATTGACTCCCCTTGGAAATGTCCTCTTAATGGACCCAAGTGAGTGTCTTGCAACACAATTGCTCGCTTGTGTGGCATATCCCATATATGAAAAACTCCATCTGTCCACTATGATACAGGTGTCCACCAATCAAAGTGTAATTCTAAGCCTTCAACAATTGTTTGCACTTATCTCGAGGCATTGTATTAGAAAAAAAATCCATCAACTAGGCATAATCATGCTCGCGATAGTCCACTGCAAAGAGATCAACATCTAAAAGTTCAGTAGTAACCCCTTGTGTATCCTTAGATGTAGGTAACCTGAAAAAACAATAAACTTCTACATTGCTCTTCCAAGGTTTATGAATGATCTTAAAGTTGAGCTCTTTAAGAAGAAGCATCTAACGTACAAGACGTTCTTGAATAACACTATTTTTAAAAGGATACTATAATTCGTTTATTCCTTCTAATGCTTTGATCCATTTGTCCATTGTGCTAGGTGAGTCTCTGAAGGCATTGTTCCAAGTGTTCATTACTTTGTTTTTGATGTAGGGGAGCTGAAAGAAGAAAGGATTGGCTTTGAACCATGACTTGTCTCTTTCTCCTTCTCCCTTGTCTAGGTTGATTAAAATTGGCTTGTGCTTTGAACCATGACTTGTCTCTTTCTCCTTCTACCTTATCTAGGCTGGTCAAAATTGGCACATTGTGCTCTACAAAGGGGAGAGAGGACAAAGTGCTTCTCTTGTGGTTTAGATGTTTGTTGAGTATTACTCTTGAGAAGTAAGCTTTGTCAATCTTGGATTTCTTGTGGAATTTCCCTACTTGATTGTTGGACCATGTAATTGGAAGTGTTTATCACTTCAACTACTTCTTTTAGTTCATCCCAAGAAAGAATCTCTCTGCCTCTGATGACATTCCCCGACCCTTTCCATCTATCACTCCTAATTTCTATCATGTTGAAGTCTACCAAAAGTACCAGATTTGTCTGTATCACATTATCTTCCCAAAGTAGAGTGTTTTCCTGAGCTGAGTTGGGAGCATAGACTGAGTGGAGTTATAGCTCCGTTACCTATTTTTACGTATTATAGGAGATCTATGAAAGCCACCATGCTGGTTCTTGGAGTTATATATTTGTGTACCAAGGAAAATGTATTTTGTTGTGCAACCAAGCAAAATACAATTGATGATATGGCCCTTGAGGGGTCCCCTTTAGGGGTAAGGGCCACATTGACATGCCATTCCCATCTAGTGGCATCTTGGATATTGTATAATGCATGTAGATATGGCCCTTGACCCTAAAGGGCACCCCTCATAGGCCATATCATCAATTGCATTTTCTGAAAGTTTAATTGTATTTTTGTAGATGTATCTCCATGCAACCACAATGGTGGGGTTGTTGGAGTTATTTTAGTACTATTTTGGTCGTAAACCAAGGAAATTGTTGTCCTTCTTTCTTGGTATTTTAGTGCTTATTGTAGTAAATATAAATGATGGCAAAAGTACAATTTATCGAGTGAAAATTGAGCAAAAGAGATTACAATGTACATTTATGTACAATAATAGGTTATATAAAAATTATCAACTTATATCGAGCAAAAATTAAACAGAGGATCTTACATTTATAAAAACTTAGCAATTGCTGAGAGCCTTAAACAAAAGATTACAAGTAGTGGCCATAACCATTCAAATACAAATATAAAAGTTAACAACAGTGCATACTGAGGGCCTCAAATTCAAAAAAAAAGAGATTATATAAATGCCTTAGAGACCAAAACATTATATTGAGTGAGCCAAAAGATCTTTGAGAGCCCAAAAGATTACATCCAACCATTGCTGAGAGCCTCATTTGAGCAAGAGGAAATTTGTGCATTTCAATTTTGTGCTAGTCTAGATTGCTGCATTAAAAAATTTTAGGGAGCCAAAGGAGGATACAATGGAGAGGCCGAAGACCATGCACATTCCCAAGACTCAAATTATGGCCCCCTCAACAAGTCAAGCATACTCTGCTCTAAAAATATTGAGGCCTATGTCGACATCTAGGGGAAACCCATACAACACAGCCATAAAGAGGCCCTCTGTGAGCATGTTATCTAAGGTGATGACATTCAGATGTGTCGACAGTCACCTGTGGGAATGAAGGGTCTCCACTAGTGCTAGCATTTCTACCCCATGTGAGTGCACGGCAATCACCTTATATGAGAAGGCATATATTATTGGGATCATAGAGCATCGAGGGGGGGTGGTACTAGGCATGTTGAAGATGAGTGGGTGGGGAGAAGATGCACAGGGGAGCAAATGCAGTGATGAGAGTTGGAGAAGGGAGCATGGGGAAAAGTAGAGCAAGGGTGGAAAAGAGCTAGAGGAGGGGTATGGAGCAAAGTAGCAGAGCATGGGCAGATCAAAGCAATGCAGTAAAATGCCAAATGCCATGGATCTTATATATATTATAAAGTTCAAGCAGGTGGCTGGAGCCCAGGGCTCCGTCCATATTAATTGCAGGCCACCGTGGTGGAATCCCCCACATGGGTTGGTAATCATGAAGAAGATGCCATGTGGTGCCACTCCGGTGGTTGGTAATTAACTGCCAGCCCGATGGAATCTTAGCCACGATAGATGTGGCTGATGAGAGCCACTACCACCGGGCGATAATTCTCATTACCATGTCTAATCACTCATTACCATGCACTCTAATTCTCTATTGAGCATGTGAGCCTGGTGACTGCAGGTAATTTTTATTGCACTCGTAGTGATCATGCATGCTAAAGTGCAGTGGTGGGTGAGTGGTGGCATGGTGGAATCGTAGCCACGACAGACGTGGCTGATGACAGCCCCACCACTATCGGGAAGTAATTTCCACAAAAGTAAATGATGAAGCCTAATCACCTTTAATCCCTCATTACCATAATTTACTGCAATCATAGTAATCATGCATGCAAGCCCGGTGGTGGTAACTAGAAGCTGAGTAATTGCGGGCCACTATAGTGGCTAGTAATTAACTGATAGCCTAGTGGATCTTAGCCGCCACCACAAATGTGACTGGGAGTCTTAGATGCCACCACCTCTAGTCATTCATTACCATGCAAGTGAGTACTTTCGCCTTGAATTATTCAAAATTCGGGCCAACCACCACGGTGGCTCTCAACTTGAAAGTAGTCGGGCTATAACCACCATGGTGGCTCTCACTTTCCTTGATAGTAGTCAGGCTACAACAACCGTGGTGGCTCTCACCTTGACATTGTAGTCGGTCGGGCTACAAACAGCTATTCCATTCTCTCATCCGTTTCCTCTTCATCCCTCTCGAATGTTTCATTCTCCCTTGCAATATCAAGCCTCCACTATTCCATTTCCTTCATTGCTTCATCTTCTATCCCTCTCGACCATTTCTTTCTTTCTTGCACTCTTCCTGTAACTTCTATCCCCTCTCATAAAATAATAGACCCTGCAATCTTTCCTCCCCCTCTGCAAAGCATAGTGTGAAAGCCCCTCCTCAAACAATCTTTCCTCCCCCTCTGCAAAGCACAGTGTGAAAGCCCCTCCTCCCCTGATCTTGAGATCGTGACATATGGGAGCTCCTCTCTTGCTATTCAAAAGCCCAATTCGGATGCTCTCCAAAACTTCACCAGGATGGTGTAAGAGGTGAATGTGGAGGAGGGGCAACTAGTCTGTCAAGGTCAAAAGATTACCATCAACAATGAAAGTGTGATTGAAAAGGCTCTAGGAATTTTTGGAGGTAGTTCACAAGCACACTTTTTTGAGAAGCAGTGGAAGAGATAGGATATTCTAGACATATACCCCAATGCTTAGATTAGTAAAGATGGTGGAGTCAAGATTTTGAGCTTGCCAATAGACCTCCAAGATGTGCTAAAGAAGACCATTCACTTCTTTCTTGGTATGAGAGGAACATTAGGAAAAAAGGGAGCTCATTTTGGGGCCTTTTACGGTTTGGAAAAATAAGCTCTCAACCAATCAATATAGGGCCAACGTAATGTTGAAAATTCATGAAAATAAGAGAAAATAGAAAAAAGAAACAATACTTTATGTAGGTACAAGCATGCTACATTAATGTGGAGATTGGTTTTTTATTCTCACAAGATCTTTGGACATGAAGATAGAATCTAGTCTAACATTTTATCTGACAAGGGCCTTCTCGCTTCCACCTTCCTTTGAACTTTGAAATGTTGTGCTTCCTTTCCTTTGAAAGGTCTACCATTCTACACCACTGCCTCATTGTGTAGCAGCCTCTTCTTTTCCAAAACTACTCCCTTGATCCTATTTGGCGTAGAGTAAGATGTTTCTTGTCAACTGTCTGTCTGCCCACTTTCTCTTTCTTGAAACTTCAATTTGTTATCTTGTTTACATTACTTTGTTGTTGTTACAGATTGAGAAGGTCTCCATGGTGAATAAAAACCATGGCCATTCTTGTGGAAGACGCTCTGTGGATGATTATGCTATGAAGGTAGAATTATACCACACATCCTTACCCTGTCGACCTGCTTCTTCTATTTCTTCAGTAGAGAATTCAAGTACATTCAAAACGGAAGGAACTTGGGAAAGGTTTAGTGTTTCAAAAGGAGCATGGGTGCTCATGCAACGTAGCAAAAGAAAAAGACCCCAGACAAAAAACATTTTCTTGGCATCATGGAAGGGAAGTGTACGAGATTTTAAAATCACCAGAGGGAAGATATCGGTGAAAGAAGTTTTGATTCAGCATGTGTACATGCATAAAGAACTTGTCTTACGAGACTATCCAAATGATCTTCCGCAACACAGGCCTAATTGTATATTTTTCTATTGTGGTTTTTTTCTTTACGAGGTGTATGGATTTTTAAGATGAAGCTTTCTTTCTTTGCTTATTGACATTCTTGTGTTATTTTATTTCAGATTTATACCCTTCATCGTATGAGACATGGCAAAACATCGATTGTATTCTGGGATATATAGATGTTTTGCATGGATCAATAGGAGAACAACAATACCAAGGTCGATGTGCAATAGAGCTAGCTCAATTTATTTTTTCTTTTTATTATAAGCACAGTCGAATGCTAGGCACAAAACTAGTCCCAATGGATCAAGATGAAGATTCTTTTGGTGCTAAAAATAAACTTCTTGATATTGATGTTGTTGAGAATGGTGATGTACTAGTCAATATCTCATTAAGAGAATGTTGCTCCCTAGCTCAATTGCGCAATGACATTCTGTTAGAGATAGAAGGTTCTATTTCAAAGGACGTTTTCCTTATCTACAACAATAAAAAGGTACACCATCTGATTTATCCTAGTCTCATTAAGCACTGCTATTAGTTTACTTTATCCTATTGATTCATGTTGCTTTTTTGCAGGTGCTCAAAAGAAGAGAGAGCTCAATAAAATGCAAAGACATTGAAAATTTGAAAATTGAGATAACATAGACTCCATAAACAAAGGTATTGTATTCAATAAGGTAAAATTTTGTACAGAAGTGTTTAATTGTACATGTAGAACATATTCTTGACAACCATTTTCTATTTATCTATAGCTTGATCTAGAGGCTGCTCTACATGGTCCAAGCTCTCTATATCATCATTTTTTGGAGAATCTATTTTCTACTGCTCCATCCTGTCCTGTACAGTATCTTGGTGCTGCTCCATTGTCTCCTCTACTGCCCCTCGAGCATCTGTTTGCTGCTGCTCCATCTTCTCCTCAACAACATCAGTAGCAGGTCCTTGTTCTTGTGGCTTCTCTTCATCAACACTAGGTCCTTGTTCCTATGGCACCACATCAGCTTCATATCTGTCATCAAGGTGTATGACGCCTTCTCGTACTTTAGAGCTCTCACCCAACTCGACAGTAGCTGGTACAATAAGTTAGGGGGAGGCATAGCTCAAAAACTTCCAAATTGTATCAGCTCTGAAATTATATACATAGTTTGAGGTGAAGCTATCTTCTTTCATCTGCAATGGCATATGATGATTTAGAACACTTTGTACCACTATCAATTATCTTGAAGCTAAATGAAAATTTTTTTTTCTTACAAGGTCTGGTTGTTCTTTCTCAAAATAGCTTGAAAGTAGATATTTGGCACTGATCAGCACTCTCCATCTGCAGCTACTTGAATCATCTTATTGTGGTGTCTGTACAATTGGAAAGATATGTTAGAAACTGTTAATATCTGAACAAAACAAGGGGTGAAGCCAGCTTCTCATCATGCTGCATGGGACCAAAAAATAATTAGGGTAGGGTACAAAGGAGGTACAAGGAGTATTGTTTTGCAAACAAATGTAAAATAATAGACACTTACTAGAGCATTGCAAGAATGATAGTATCTGAGCAATACTCATTCTTATGAGCCAATGTTGCCAAGCATGGTTTTGTCAAGTCAAAATCATTCACTGAAGTTTCATCCTCAATATGGACAACTATATTAGGGCCCAGCTCCTGCAACCTTCTTTGTATCTGCAGCTCCCTCTTTCCAGTGTCCACATCTATATAACAGATTTTGACTCTTTTATTTGCTGCTTCAGTGACTCCTCATAAGGAGCCTTCCCTCTGGTGTTCTTTGAGTGGGTTACTTCAACAACCTTAACCTCATCTACCTTTGACTTCCTTGTAGGTGGAATTAATAATATGTCTCTCATCTTTATGTCCCACCATTCCACAGGATGAACAAGCTTGTCATACCTCCATCTCACTCTGGACAAAGTGTTGAAGTCTTTGGCCATCACAGTCACCCTATGAGCATGGGCTGCTACCAGCATTGCATCTTCAAAATATTTTTCAAAGTAATCCTCTCCCATTTCCTATAAGGAAAGAATGGTAGTCCTGTTCCACCTGAACCCAAGGTGCCAACTATCACACATGTCTTTCACCAATCTTTGAAAAGGTGCCCTGGGGATTGCAAAGCCTATAGCTTTTTGTTGCTTCCTGATCTCCCTTAGCACACCTGCACCATGTTTCAATCTCTTGCCTTTTGCTGGAGCAGGCTCATTGGCTTACCCTTCCTGCCATGTGCACCTCTTCCCTTTGGAGGCACACTAAATTTCTTGGTACCTACCCTAGCTGCTATTGCTGCAAGCCCTTGCCCTTTGCCAGCTTTCCTTGCAGTTGACTTAATTCTTGCCATCACTTTGAAAAACTGCATACAATGCAATGGAAAGATATTACAGCCATGGAGAAAATGGTATGACACAAAAAGACAATCACAGGGGTGGATGAAGCAACATTGAAAATTTTGCAATAAAATGCGATATGGACAGTTTGAAATTCCTAACAGCTCGAAATCGTGTTTTCCTGCAAATACCTGAAATGACATGCTGGTGCATTCCTACAGTGATTTCTCTATCTTTATGACTAAATACATGAACGGAGTTTATGCAAGGAGAGTACAACCATGACAACTATGAAAGTCACAAAACCAGAATGATAGGGGTAGATGAAGCGACAGTTCAATATTTGCAACAAAATGTGATTTCGGCTGTTTGAAATTCCTAAGGCCTTCTCCTTGCATTTTCCTGCAAATTCATGAGGCAGCATGCTGGAATATACCTTCAGTCATTTGAAGGTGTTTGCATGTCCATGCAGAATGGATTGAGTTTATGGAAGGCAAGACATGTGCACGAACTGAAGGAAGAACCCATAAGTATAGTTTTACCCTCACATGCAATTATCACACTTGAAGATGTGCATTCCTACAATGATTTCTTTGTCTTTACAACTAAATAAAATATGGATTGAGTCTACGCATGTCCATGTAGGATGGATTGTTTCTATGGAAGGCAAGAAGATTGCAGAGACTGAGGGAAGAATGCATTAATACTGACCTGAAAGCTATCTGTGGGTGTGTTGTGCTATTGATGAGTACCCTATGTTGGGGATGAACCTATGCTGCTGGTCCGGATGCTGATGTTGTAGAGTAGGGAGGTAGGGAGGCAAGAGAGTTGAGACTGGAGGGCCGAGACAAGATAGATTAAATAGGAGGGAAAAGATAAGTGCAAAATACAAACAACGTAGCTACTAAATTCCACACGTGTGGAATGGAGTCGTTTTTCACATGTGTGGATGGGACCCAAATCTTTTGGAGTTTGAAACTTGGCACATGTGAAAGGGACACTTTATGCCTTGGAACTTGTGCCATTCATGATTTCATAATCAATTCCACAACCACTCTTCCCTCCCCTGCATCCTAATCTTTCATCCCTGCCAGCACCCTCCCATCGTCCTTTTCCTTCCCTCTTTGATCCGTTCCTACCCAGCACACTCCATCTAGGCTACAACCTACCTGAAGACTACTACCACTACCAGATCTCTAGGTTACCAAGGCTGCAGTTCAAGTTTGGGAAAGAGCAGGAGATTCACCAATGCAACTCCAACAGCATGGAAAAGGAAAAGAAAGGTCAAAATTCTATATTCTTTTCAATGTTTTTTGACATATATTTCTTCCATCCATTGAATTCTTGATGTCCAAATATCTTCACTCAGCTCCACCCTTCTTGTTACATATTCAATTTATACTATCCAAGAATGTGGTAGATCACCCAAGAATTTGATTGGAGATGGATATGAATAGAACCTAGAAGTTTGCAACAAAATGTGAGGAGAGTGCTTTATCCATCTCTAGATAGCCCATATCGCATTTTGCTGCAAATTACTGTTGTTGACACATTCCTCATTAAAAGCTTCACTCAGCTCCAGCCTTTCTCTTGCATATCAACTCATACTGTCCAGGAATCTGTGAGATGATCCTAGCATTTGATTTGACATGGATATCAACGGAATTGGAAAATTTGCAACAAAATGTAAAGAGAATGCTTGATATTTTCCAAATGGTCCTACATCGTGTTTTCCTATGAATTCCTGTGTCTCTTTTGGTTCTCACTTCTACCTCATTGTTTTGCTATCTTTGGCCTTGTGGAATTCTTCCTTGATGATGAGAAATGTTTTTGCTTTGGAATAGTTGACTCCCGAGCCCCTCCTTTCAAGAGGAAGCTAGACTTTTCTGCTGCTATAACTAGACCACAGCAATCACCAGGTGAGTCATGAGAGCTCATGAAGGGAATTATCTGGTGATATCCTATGCATTTCTTGATTGCATATGTCAGCATATAGAATTCAATGTATATAAATTTTGGAACAAGCAAAAAGAAGAGACTGGAGCAGAATGCTGAGTCTTCCATCTCAAAACAAAAGGAACGAGAAGAGGACAAATCTCCAGATTTGCTCCTATTTGAGTTTCTTCACAAATGCAAGGCTCAGAGGAACTTCCACATATACCACAATATTTTCAACATGGAGTTCACTATGAGCTCTGTACTGGAGGATCACAAAGATTTTCTTTCAAACCATTGGGATACCTTCAAACAACTGACAGAGGCAGGAAGAATTGTGGAAGGTTAAAAGGTTTTTTGTGCATATAAATCATATTGTCTCCATTGACAGGCTGAGGTACCATGTGAATAAAAGATTTGATAGCCTGCCTGATCAATATAAATTCAACTGTAACTTGCACACCAAAAAGTTTAAAATGCTTGAGGAAACCATGGCATTCCTTATGTACATTGTCTTCAGTCAGGACTCTCTGGATGAACAAGGGTAGGAGGCTAAAGAAGAAGACACATTTGAAGCAGAGGAAAAAGAGGATGTTCCTTTGGTAACAAAAATGGCAGAGCAAGAAGAAGATATCAACCTCCAAGATGAGGGGCTGCAAGTGGCTGCTCCTGACCTTGTTCAACTGAGGACAAAAACTCTTACGGCAGCATAGCCAGTTGAAGATTTTGATGTTCAGAGTAGCAACTATGCAGTGCCCATGCTTCCAGGAGTCTTGATTGGTGGAAAAGATTATGTTTTCCTCCATGATTATGTCTCTAAACTTGCGCAGCTTCTCTATGCCCAATGCCTTCATGAATATGTCAGCTACCTGATCCTCTGTGCTGAAATAAACTAGATCAATAAAACCTACTAGAACCTTCTTCTACACATAGTGATAATGCACCTCAATGTGCTTTGTTCTAGCATGATAGACTAGGTTATTTGCCAATTGTATACTGCTCATGTTGTCATAATAAATGACAACTGGCCCATCTATAGATTGATGCATTTCATAAAGTAGCTTATGCAACCAAGCTACCTCACATCAGCCATTGCTGCACCCCTATACTTAGCCAATGTGCTCAACAAGGCAACTGTAGGCTGTTTCTTGCTACTCCAACTGACTGCAGCACTCCCAAAAGAGAACATATATCCACTTGTAGATCATCTATTAGAAATACTACCAGCCCAATCAGCATCAGTGTATCCATGCAATTGTATCTGAACCCCTGTCTCATAAAATAGTCCATACTGCAATGTGGACTTCACATACATCAATATGCGTCTAGCCGCATCCAAATGCAGTTTCCTTGGAGCCTGCATAAACAGACTTACCAACCTAATAGCATAGCTCAAATCTGGCCTGATAATAGTCATATAAATCAAACTTGCTACTATGCATCTATACATAGTAGGGTCTTCCAGAAGCTCACCTGCATCTATGCTCAGCTTCACATTTTTCTCCAAAGGAACTAAAACAAGCTTATAGCATGTCATACCATATCCCACTTGTGGATCTAATCACCTCAATGCCCAAGAAGTAACGCAGCTCTCCCAAATCCTTCATCTCAAACTTCTGCTTCAATAGCATTTTCACATGAAGGATATCTTCATCACTATCACCTGTGATGATCAAATCATCAACATAAATGACAAGCAGCATAATGCCTTTCTTTATTTTTCTCACATAAAGTGAGAAATCTACCTTGGAAATCTAAAAGCCAATAGTGATAGGATACTGTCCTATCTTGTGAGACCATGCTCTGGGTGCTTGCTTCAAGCCATACAAGGATTTATTACTCTAGCATTGTGGCTCCTTTCCTAGACCTGGTGCACACACTCTCTTCCATCCAAGGTATCCCAACCTCCACTGTAGAGATGCCATGCTTATGTTTAGTAACTCATGACCAGAAAGAGCCACACTCCTTCAAGCAAATCTAAGCAGCTCTCCAAAATGACAGTCATGTCTTTCAACTAAGCTCACAGCCTCCGAACCATCAAGCCCGTCATCTATGATCATCTCTTACGTGATGACCCAACATGGCTACTTACTCTGACTCAAACACACAGAGCTCTCACCTGACACTTTAGCATAGCCACGGCCTCACCGTCACCTAGCTCTCCCTCTGTCATCCTTCGATCCTCCCATAGTCCCGATGGCATCCCCAGAAGCTCTCTTCCTCATAGTCCTTTGTTCATTGAACCCACTTCTCCTCCATTTATAAACCTCCTCTCACACACCGATGCTTCCAACCCCCCATGAGGAATTCATCAACCCACATTCATCCTTCTAGATTCATGTAGAGGGCTATGTGTTCTTGCATGGCCACATCATGTTCCACATAGATTCTCAAGATCTATGCTCTTTTACCCCTCTCAAATGCACACCAAAAAAACTCCACCCCAAGCACTTGCACATTGAATATGCAAAACCTGCAGCAACAATTGCTGATGGAGGTAGAATATTATTTCATTGAAAGGTGTTAACCATCCTTGGAAGCCATTCATCTTTCTACTCACTATGTCCCAACCTTCCATGGCCTCCAAAACCCCACGTGAGCATTCATACACCTCGAAATTTTCCAAATGTTCTTCGAATTCTATTCTATCCACCACCACAAGTGAGTGACCAACACCACAAGCAACACTAAGAACATCCATGACCTCTAAAAGGTCTACCTTCTTTGCATTAGTTGATGATTTTGGACCTGTGGGGCCGTATCCAATCTCACCATATGAAGCCTCTATCCCCAGCTTATACAAGACTTGTCTACACCTACACTGCACTTCATCATTTCCCAAAAGGCCCCGTAGAAGTAGCTACCATCTCAAGAAAACATATACATCAGTGTAGAGTCTTTTATAAGAGTGTCCATATCTCAAAGCCATAGAAAGCCACCACCAATGAGCTATGTACATAGCTATGCACCTGCCCATCAGCATGCAACAAGTGAAAAGAATATTTACATTTTTATCCACACATTTTTAGCAACCCCTTTCGTTTGTTGTGACATTCATGTCCAGCAGTGAGCCAAAAAGGGATGAAAGATTCAGATTTTCTTCTTATTCACTTTGCACTGACTTCCACCTGTTCTGCCTCAGCTCTCATTATCTTCATAATCTTCCTCCTTCAGTGCTACCATCAACCATGTAAATTATTTCTTCAATCAGACACCAATGACTCTCTTCTTATGTTTCTTACCATCTATTCAATCAATTGATAAGTTCCATTCTCAAATTTCTTCTCCACTCTATATGGACCTTCCCACTTGGTTTGAAATGCAATATGATAAGTAATATCTAGTTTGCTATTGTGTCTAAGAACCAGGTCTCCATCTTCGATTTTCTTTTTCTTAATTTTTGCATTTTCCAGCTCTTGCCTCCGCATTTTCACTCCAGCATAATGTTCAAAAGCCAAATCCCTGTCTAACTGCATCACTTTGTAGTGCCCATAATCTCTCCCTATAACTGTCTATAGGCTCATATCCTTCTTCAACCAAAAATTTCAAAGCTGGTATTTCCACATCCAATGGCAAAATTGCTTCTTTTCCATATATCAAATGAAATGGAGAGAATTGAGTGCTATGCTTCACCGCTACCCTGTATGCCCACAAGACTCGAAATCCCAGTTTTTGGTGTGGCTTCCCGTCATCTTAGCCATCATCAATTTGAAATCTCCATTAAAATTCTCATTCAACTTGTTACACTGAGGATAATATGGAGTGATATACTTATGATTTATATGCAACTTACTGCACAAGTAATCCATCACTTCTCCTCTGAATCCCGGACCATTATCTGAAAGTAACTCTAGGGGAATTCCAAATCTACAGCATATGTGTTCATATATAAAATCAGCAACCCCTTTGCTGTCCACTCTTTTCACTGCCTTCACCTCTTCCCATTTTGATAAGTAATCCACTGTTGTCAACATATAACATTTCCCTTTGGCAGGTCTGGGTAGAGGACCAACTGCGTCTATTCCCCATCTGTCAAAAATATCATAAACCAGCATAATATTTATCGGCTCCATTTTAAAAATTCTTTTTCCCATCCTCACATTCATGGCAGGATCTACACCAGTGCTACACATCCTTCTATATTGAAGGCCACACATAACCCTCTAGAAGTATTTTCTGTAGTGTAATCTTAAAAGCATAGTGTCCTCCACAAGCTCGTTCATGACTGGATGATAATATATAATATATTTCTTCTCTCTAGGGCACTCTCCTCAAAATCTGATCAGCCCCTCTCATGTAAAGCTCATCATCAATCATCATATACTGTCTACTCTTTCGTATGAAGTGATATTTCTAACTCTTCTTAAGCTCCTGAGGTAGATGTCCAGTAAGTAAGAAATCCATTATCTAAGCTGGGAATTCTCTCCCTCTATACAATGGATCTTCAAGCCTTGCTATCACTGGATCTTGATCACTCATCTCCTGAGCCCCAGGGGATTCACAAGGGGAACCTTACGATATCACGTGAGTGTACACTAGGGGGGTTTTTTGCAGATGATGCATAAGCTTATACATTAGGGGTGGGGGCCCTTTTATGTTTTGGCTAATCTTAAATTTAAGTTGGGGGGGGGGTACTAATATTTACCCTAGATGTAGACCCAATGTAGAAATGACACACAAATACTCATTTGATAAGTTAGTCAGTGGGTGTTCATGAACTAAGCCCAAAACTAACACTAGGTCTCCTTCATTGATGGTGATTCTTATTGTTAATTATGGTAATCAAAGAACTAATCATGGCTAATTAAAGGGGCTAATGTTTAGAGAAAATAAGAAAAAAGGCTATGGAAAAAGGTGTAAGAAATGTTCCATAATAATGCATTCCTACAAGCAAATTAAGCATAACGTGGCCACATGAACACCACCACACCCACACCTATGCCCTCTCACTCTTTCACTCTTTGATTTTGACCACAAGCTGGTTCTCCTAAGGTAATGTGAAGCATGCCAAATGGGTAAGCAGGCCAGACATGCATTTCCCAAAAATGCTAAGGTGAGCAGAAGACCTTTGGAAGTGATCCATTCAGATGTTTGGACAACCAAAACTGCTTCTATTGGTGGATGCCATTATTATGTGACGTTTATTGATGACTACACTAGGAAGGTGTGGATTTATTTTATGAAGCACAAAACTCGGGGGGGTCACTCATCATATGTAACCCTATCACGTGAGTTCAACAGAAGGATATTTTTTATTTCTAAAATTTACAGAAATAAATATACATAAGGGACTATTTAAAATAGTTTTGGAAAAAATTTACGGATTTGTATAGAAAAGGGGTACATTTTATTAATGAAAAATCTACAGATAAGGGATTTTAGAAATAGGCCTTGAACGCACGTGGTATAGAGGGTTTCTATATAGTGACCCCCCCGAGGCACAAAATTGAAGTGTTCAGCCATTTCAAGGCTTTTAAGGCCATGGTTGAAAAAGAGAAAGGTGTGCATATTAAAGTGCTAAGATCTGATGGAGGGGGAGAGTACTTTTCAGAAGAATTTTGTGAATATCTGAAAGAACAGGAAATTCAAAGGAAGTACTCATGCAGGTCTACCCCTCAGTAGAATGGGGTTGCAGAAAGGAAGAACAGGCATATTGCAGAAGTAGGACGGGCGATCCTAAATGAGAAAAACATGCCTGATTATTTTTGGGCTGAAGCAGTAGCAACTGCTGTTTATATTATGAACAGAACTCCCACTGCAGCTGTCCATGGCATGACGCCTGAAGAAATGTATACAGGCCAAAAACCAGATATTTCTCACTTGAAGGTATTTGGTTGCATAGCGTATGTTCATGTTCCTGATGAGAAGAGAACCAAGCTGGATCCAAAGGCAGAAAAATGCATCTTTATTGGATATGCTCAGCACCAGAAAGGGTATCGCTGTTATAACCCTTCCACCCGCAAAATGCAAGTGAGCAGAGATGTTGTTTTTTATGAAATGAGCAGCTGGTATGCACCAACTGTTATGGTAGGAGATGCAGATGCAGGAAATGGGAATGCTACAATAAATGCAGAGCAGCAATCTCAAGCCTTGAGTGGACCCAGAGAATCCTCTACTAGTGGATCTAATGCATGGACAGGGAGATTGAGATCTAGTGAATCGTCACATGGCAGCCCTGATAGTGTTGTGCAGGTATCACATAAGGGAAAAGAAAAAGTGGACCATGCTCCAGTGTTTGATGTGTCTGCTGGTAGCTCTCATGTTGATGGAGAGTCAAGTGGCTCTGAAATGAGCCTTGATGAGGAACTTGGGATTCCTTCTGTTGTTACACCTGGTGCAAGGAAAAGCAGGCATGATTTAAAGACTCCTGCAACTGATCCAGCTGTACGGACGTCCACTCGTATTAAATATCCAGTTGACAGGCTGAGATATGATGGGTATACAGCACATCACTATGCTTATATGGTCAAGGTTCTAGAGGAGCCAGAGCCCACATGTTTTGAGGATGTAGCAAGGCATAAAAATTGGGAAGCAGCTATGGATGAAGAGATGGCTGCCTTGGATGCAAACCACACTTGGGATTTGATGCCTTTGCCTCATGATAAGAAGGCTATTGGCTGCAAGTGGGTTTACAAAGTAAAGCACAATGCTGATGGGTCTGTTAGCAGGTACAAGGCAAGATTGGTTGCCAAAGGTTTTGCGCAGACATATGGAATTGACTATGAGGAAACTTTCAGCCCAGTTGCAAGGATGGCAACCGTGAGAGCAGTAATTGCTATGGCTGCTGCAAAGGGATGGTCTTTGCATCAGATGGATGTGAAAAATGCCTTCTTGCATGGTGATTTGCAGGAAGAGGTTTATATGATGCAGCCGGAAGGTTATGAGGATAATTCACATCCCGATTTTGTATGCAGGTTGTGCAAATCCTTGTATGGCTTAAAACAAGCGCCGAGGGCATGGTCAGACAAGATAGGGCAATATCTTGTCACTATTGGATTTCAGATTTCCAATTCAGATTTTTCACTTTATGTGAAAAGGACAAACAGAGGGATTGTGCTTATAGTCATCTATGTTGATGAATTGATTATTACAGGTGATAGTGATGCAGACATTAATGAAGTGAAGCTACTGTTGAAGCAGAAATTTGAGATGAAGGATTTGGGAGAGCTGCGTTACTTCTTGGGCATTGAGGTTATTAGATCCCCGAGTGGGATATGGCTGTTGCAAAGGCAATACGGTTTGGACATGCTGTCCAAATATGGGATGACAGGCTGTAAGCCTATTTCTGTTCCATTGGAGCAGAATGTGAAGCTCAATGCAGAGACAGGTGAGCTTCTTGAAGATATTACTATGTACAGGCGCATAGTAGGTAGCTTGATTTACATGACTATAACCAGACCAGATTTGAGCTATGCTGTGGGGCTGGTGAGTCAGTTTATGCAGGCACCGAGGAAGCCACATTGGGATGCGGCTAGGCGCATACTACGGTATGTGAAGTCCACATTGCATTATGGACTGTTTTATGAAGCTGGGTGTGCATTACAGGTACATGGATACACAGATGCTGACTGGGCTGGTAGTGTCTCAGACAGGAGATCTACTAGTGGTTTTATGTTTTCCCTTGGGAGTGCTGCCATCAGTTGGAGCAGCAACAAGAAGCAACCAACAGTTGCCTTGTCGAGCACAGAGGCTAAGTATAGGGGTGCAACAATGGCTGCATGTGAGGTAGCTTGGTTACGGAAGCTACTTGCAGATATGGGACAGTCAGTTCATGCAGCAGTTGTCATTCATTGTGACAACATTAGCAGCATCATGCTTGCTAATAACCCAGTTTATCATGCTAGAACGAAGCACATTGAGGTGCATTATCACTTTGTGAGAGAGAAGGTTCTAGCTGGTGAGATTGATCTTGTCTATGTCAGCACTGAGGAGCAGGTGGCTGATATTTTTACGAAGGCATTGGGTACCGAGAAGCTTTGCAGATTTAGGAGCTTGCTTGGTGTACGTGAGATGGATTTGAGCTTGAGGGGGAGTGTTGAGATATCAAGCTCTACCCCCGATATATCTCCTGGATGACTATCATTTATGTCACCGCCTATGTTAGTTGTACTCGTGGTGTAGTTAGACTACCACATATGTTTTTGGTTTGGGTTCACATATGAACCACGTATTCTAGGGTTTGACATATAGGGTATTTCCCTCTTCTATTGTATTGTTGTTGTGTGCAAAAGTGAAGAAAGGCTTCACCCTCCAACCTTGTGTCCTCTCTCTTTTGTGTGTTGTGAAGAAAGCTGAACTTGAGTCTCCTATCTCTCTCCCTCATTCTTTACATTATAATCCTACATGGATCTTAAATAGGGGATTTTCTTGAAGTTCATGCACACAGGTGACGTCCCCCTTTGATGAAGAGTGAATCCCCCGGGTCCTGAGCTAATTCATGTGCCATTTGACTATCCTCCCTTCGCACATGTTGGATATCCCATGCTGTAAAGTGTTGAAGTAGCCTTCTTACTTTGGCTAGATACCCTCTCAATCTCGAGTTTCTTGCTTGCCAACTTCCCAGGACCTGTTTAACAACAAGTAGAGAATTTCCCTTGATCATTATCTTCTAAATTTTCAGCATAAGTGCAACTAGTAACCCGTCATATAATGCTGCATACTCTACCTCATTATTGCTTCCAGCTTCCAAATGAGCTCCCTCCTTCTGAATCAACTTGCTATCTGAATTAGTAATCATGTAGCCTCCTTTAGCTTGATGTAAACTCTTCCTGTATGAGCCATCAAAATGCAAGATAGATGCTCCTGGAATGATAGCATGCTCCTCCTTATCTATCTTCTTCTCCACTTCCTTCACCAAAATGGGACCCTCTTTGTATGTTAACAGATCTGCCAATGTGGCTCTAGAAGTGCTCTCCACTAGAAATGAGAAAGTATATTCTTGTAGCTCAAACAACCACTTCATCATGCTTCGAGAAAGTGTTGAATTATTAACAAGCTGAGGCAATAAAGGGTAGCAAGTCAAAACCACAAATGGCTTCGAGACAAGATATGCATTGAACTTCCTGCAAGCATACACCAAGCTTGATAGAATCAGCTCTGCCTTTGTATATCTCCTCTCTACTTCTGTCTTAACTCTTCTAGCATAATACACAAGCCTCATGTAATGGGACTTCTCCCCTTTCTGCAATAAGATGATAGCATCTGGTCCATATGAAGGGTTCACATAAAAGGTCTAAGAGAAATCTCGAGCTTTCACATAAGCAATCTCTCCCAACACTTCCTTTACTCTATTGAACACTACTTCACAATCCTCACTCCATTGCAGAGGTTCTTCTTTCATAGCTTGTTGTAGAGGATACAATAGCTGAGAGACTAAATGTATAAATCTTGTCATATACTTCACTTTTTGCAAAAGTCTACAACTGTCTAGATGTAGAGGGAGCTGGAAGTAAGATAAGGGCCTTCGCCTTCTCTGGATCAGGCTCAATGCCATTTTGAGATACTATATGTCCCAATAATTTCACTTTGGAGCATCCTAAATGACACTTCCTTGGATTGAATTGTCCTCCTGCTTCATCCATTCTATGGAACACTTGATCTAGCCTCCATGCGTGATCTCTCTTGGAACTGTACACACATATATCATCCAGAAATGCTCTCACAAATTTATCAATGAAAGGGACTAACACTTCATCAGTATTCTCCGTATAACATGCCGATGCACATTCTTTAATCCAAATGGCACTACTCTATAACAAAAGCAACCTCAAGGTGTGATGAATGTAGTTTTGATTCTATCTTCCTCTACAATTGAAATTTGAAAGTATCCAGAATATCCATCACACACACTGTATTTCTCATACCCTACCACTCTATCCAATATATCATCAATAAAAGAAAGAGGATAATGATTGCTTTTTGTTACCACACTAAGAGTTTTGTAATCAATGCATACTCTCCATCCTCCTGTGTGCTTAGGAATGATTACCACTAAACTATCCCAATCTGAATGTTCCAGTAGATATATCAAGCTAGCCTTGAGCAACTTATTTAACTCCTCTCTTAGCACAAGCAAAAGTTCACTGTGTGTCCTCCTTAATTTCTCAAAAATAGGTCTGCTACCTTCTTTTAGCTCAATGTGCATTGGCTCACATCTGAAACCCTGGATCTCTTCATGTGAAGTAATAAACAGCTGAGGATACTGGATGAATGACCTTCATATACTCCTCCTTCTCCACTTCTTCCAGACGGGAATTCAACATGGATAGCAATATCTCCTCTCTCTATTTGGGAAAGTGGGGGTTGCATCAAGTTATCCATATATTCAAGCTTACTCTCCTCCTTAGCTTCTTGTATCTCTATTGCCTACAATTCATATGCATCAGACTCCTTCAATAGAAATGATACTTGCCCCTCCTCCTCAGATGTAGTACTTTCTTCTGTCTCATTTTCTGACTCCTCTTCCATACTTGTTTCTTTTGGTTCTTCTTCTATTTCTTGTTTTCTGCTCATATCAAATTTCTTGGCCTTTCCCTTCTTATTATGCACTGTAATTGTACCCATCTTACATTTTTGTATTGCTCCCACCTGTCTGAGCCAAGGTTTTCCCAAAATCAGCGGGTATGCTCCCAAACCAGCAGGCATAATGTGGTAATTAATGCAACATGATACTCTAAAAGCGTCCACTACTACTCCTGTGCATATACCCAGACACTTCACCTTCACATGGTTTGCTAGTCGAAGCCTAAAATCTGAATGTGAATTCAATTTTAGCCCCAACCTCTCCATACATGCCTGAGTCATGACACTTATCTGTGCACCACCTGAGGATGAGCAGTTCTAAAGGTAGCAACTTGAGTTTGTAGCCACGCTTTTGCATCTCCCTGTAAGCAATAATTCAGGATCTGAAACAAAATCTCAGGGGTTTCCCTATCTTTCATAATTATTGTAAATTCCATCCTTTCCAGGAATCTTACTGCATTCTCATATGGCATCCCCCAGTACTTTGGAAAGTCCTGTGCCACCCTCACAATCCTTCAATTACCACACCCTGGCCTATCTCAACCACAACAAAATTGGTAAGCAACAGTAAACACACTACTGAAGAAGTTCACTTTGCATCTGAAGAGCATTACTTTTCC
Organism: Dipteris shenzhenensis; assembly: GCF_047967505.1. NCBI lineage: Eukaryota > Viridiplantae > Streptophyta > Polypodiopsida > Gleicheniales > Dipteridaceae > Dipteris > Dipteris shenzhenensis. The sequence continues at coordinate 24,002,480 of NC_141602.1, read as the reverse complement.
TTCGGGCAAGCACTTTCAGAGCTCTCTGCACTTTAGCACGGAGTCGGATCACACATACCTAGACTTCAATGCATCTGCCCTTCCTGTGACCACACCCTCCACACTGCTCACACTGTATCACTCTCATGTGGATTTTTCCCCATTGCTTGCAACACAGCTCAAAACATCTACTCTTTCAGTCTTGTAAACTGAAGTGAAATCCTCCGTGAAGGCACTAAAAAGATGATTGCAAAAAAGATAGAGCACTATACTACCTTTATAAGTACTACAATATCTTCCATATTCTCACCCCCTTCCCCAAACACCAGACACCATATACTCCCTCAACCGTAGAATTCTTCACCTCGGACAAGTTCACAGCAAAACACATCATCTAGAAGAGGTCCTATTGATGGCAATGGCAAATCAATTCATTCAGAGTATAAAACTTCTACATGTACACCATTACCAAATTCAATGCTCTGCACAGACGGACCCAATTCAAAGATCAAGTACATGAATATACAATTTCCTATTCTTTTGGTATTTATATCCACTCATCAAACTCAACATCCCATACAAAGACTCATCAGAGAATTTCTTTTGGGAGGTTTTCCATTGCTGGTAACACAACACCCTGCCACTCTTCATCATTTACATACAATAGTAGGTGCCACACACCTTGTGTTTCAAAGTTGAGGATTTCTTCAAACTAAAAGTTCTAGACTGAAGCACACTGTATCATACTGTGATTCTACCTCTAAATAAAAATACATTTTTTTTTTCATTTCCTCTAGTAACATCCTCTACTGGTATCACTCTATCTCCTTCCACAAAAAATATCTATAGAATAAAACCCCACATTCAAGTCACTCTGATATGATATCTACACTCTAGTCTTAGAAAAATTTATATTCGGGTATCATATCTATCTCCTGTGATCAACGACTGGCACTCCTGTGATCACCACGATCCTTTGATATAAGTAGAAAAGCTACTACTTCAAATCAATTGCAATCCTTCACTCTTTTGTAGTCATCCTGTAGAACTGATGGTGCAACTCACGATTGAGTGATGATAGATGCCTTTACATAGCATTTTTATTCACACACACCATTTGTAAAGACCCTCCTTTTTGGCTGTCTGATCTTCAAGGTCCTTTCGCATATTTTGCAACTCCTTGTCCACCATGTCCCCATCATTTCTCACTTCTTCAAGTCTATCTCAAAGCTCTGCTTCTTCTCTTTTGTGCCTTTCCAGGTCGATGAATTTTGTAGCGGCCTTAGCTTTCTCTTGTGCCTGCAAGGCCCTCTCTTGTGCCTCCTCTACCTTGGCTTCTGCACCTTTCTTGAGACTTTTCTCAAGTTGTGTTGCCTTTGCTGCATTGGTGGCTTTCTCTTGTAGAAAAGTCACCTTCTGAGACATCTGCTTCTCGTATTGCTCAAAAATCCCTTTGAGGGTAGATGCCATCGGGTGCATTGCAACTCTAGCGAAGTGAGATGACAATTGGGATTTACCATCCATACAAATCTTCATGTTGGTTAACACGCTTTTGCAGATCACACTTGAGAAAGACACATCATGTCCTTTCAATTGCTCTACTACTACTTCAACCTACCAAAACTTGTAGGCATTAGGGAAAAAGGGAGCTCATTTTGGGGCCCTGTAAGAAATTCACTATTTATTTATTTATTTCTCTCCTAAAAGACCTCAAAAATAGTAAAATACAGAAATGTGGCTCAGAACTGTCAATAAGGACTACAGAACTATCAGTTCAGAAAGGAATAAGATAATCTTTTGTCTGACTAACACGATTTTGCATTAAATATCTCCTTAGATTTTTTTTTGTTTACTGAAGATTCTGCATCTCTTTTGCCGACGTGTGCGGGCCTTTTATAAAGAATCCATCACTGAACTTGGTGATTGCAAGTTTTCAAAATATTTACATGGATATCGCCACACTTCCAGGATTCATGTTACAAAACGACTATGAGATTGACAAGCAAACTTCGCAACCTCAAAAGCACAAAAAATGGCCGATACTAGTGAGTCACTATCTCAGAAGAAGTGATTACACCATCTTCACATCGACTTAGAAGAACAATATGCTCCAGCATAAAAAAGACGAAAGGATACGGTGCTGAATGCTCAACAATAGGAAAATATGAGAAGAGAAGGGCTTCAACATATTGACTTATGGTGCGATGGAAGCATATATCCAAAATGTCAAGGAAAAAACTCTACACCTCCATTTGTCAATCCCACCACATTACTGAGATTTGCTGGCAATGGACAAAATGGACTTCTTGGTTATATTTCAGCGCATTCTGCATTTGCAGAAATGTATAAAATGATGTAGCTACAAGAAAAGAGGGCCAAGATGCAGGAGATAGCCATTCGTGCAAAATTGGAGTAGCAGTTGCAGATTGAAATTGAGGAGCATTCAAAGAGTAAAAAAGAGTTGACAAGAGTAAGAAAGAAGAGAACCGTGCTTGGAGACAGACTATGTAGTAGGAAGATTAAAAACATTGCAAATTTGAAGGCTGGGACTAGTGGATGCAAGCGAAGAATTTAGGAAGCAAGGTTAGATTGAAATTTATCATTTTGTATACTCAAAAAGGCTCTCAAATGACTATATCTATTTCGTCCATTACCACAAAATAAGAATGGAGGTGTTGAATGATATAGGCATATTGTGTTGTTACTATAGGAAATTATTGGAGCCTGCAAAAGAAAATATGGATCCGAACTTTCTTCCTGTTAAACAAATGAAAGGATTGCTTTCTTGTGGTGTAGCAAAAGGTTTGATTGAGGAAAAAAATACAAAACAGTCAAACGCAATGTTGTAGAGGACTTTGTATCCAATAATCAAGTTGATGGCACTACAATCCAAGAGGCTCTTGATGTTAGTAGAGTTAGCAGGAAGGGATATAGTTCGATTTTCCATGCGATATCCTCAACTTTGAAAGATTAAAGGATTAAACGAGTTTTACTGCCAAATGCAGCAACCGTGTGGAGGATAAGAGGTCATTTGAATGAAAGTATAGATGAGTTTATTGGGCAATATATCCATATTGAAGAAATATTTCATGGTGGTAAAGGAACCATTGTGTATGACCCTTGGAACAATATATTTGTAGATCTACAACAACTTTAAAGAAGAATGGTTGAGTTTTATGGAATAACATTTGAGGAGTGCAAAGGCATTTGAAATTTGTTATCAAACTAGATGACTGTGAGGTTGTAAAGGAAAAGAAAATGGAAAGGTTTACCATTACATTGATGAATGGACACTTGATACATCATTGAATGAAGCGAGTTCGAGGTATTTTAGTGTGCAGTCGGAGAAACACATATGGTGGTTAGAAACACAAGGTGTGTGGCACATGCTGTTGTATGTAAATGATGAAGAGTGGCAGGGTGTTGTGTTACCGACAATGGAAGACCTCCTAGAAGAAATTCCCTGGATGAGACTTTGTACAAATGTTGAGTTTGATGAGTGGATATAAATACCAAAAAAATAGGAAATTGTATATTCATGTACTTGATCTTGGAATTGGGTCTGTCTGTGCAGAGCATGGAATTTGATAATGATGTACATGTAGAAGTTTTATACTTTGAATGGATTGATTATCATCAGTAGGACCTCTTCTGAATGACGTGTTTTGCTTTGAACTTGTCCAGGGTGAAGACTTCCAGGGTTGAGGGAGTATATGGTGTCTGGTGTTTGGGGAAGGGGTGAGAATATGGAGGAGATTGTAGTAGTTATAAAGGCAGTATAGTGCTCTATCTTTTTTGCAATCAATGGCTCTGCAACATGAAGAACGCTTTGAACATTGAAAAAGACCAGATGATGGAGGAGCTGAAAAGGGAGAATGCAGAAACCAAAAAGGTGATGCAACACCTTCCTAGGCCAGGAAGGATGCAAAGATCAGCCACATTGGTGCAAGTTCCAGCCACTAGGATGGCTAGCCACCGTAGTGGAGCAATTGATAGTAGCCACGGTGAGGGTTGTTTTTTTGAAACACTATTAAATAGATGTTTACATGAGCTTGTCGTGGATTTCGACAGTTATGAAAAGCAATCCATCGTCCTATGAGATTTCCAAACTAGAGTGGAAGTCTTGGAAACCACCCATTTAGATCTTTTTCAGCAATTTACGTAGCTTCAATAGATGATGAGGGAATCTGATGAAGGTGTTGCACAGAGTGAGGAAAAAGTGGAGGAGATGAAGGAGAACATCCGCAGCCTTAGGAGGAGGGAGGAAGGAATCAAGAAGCAACTTCGTCATGTACAGAGCAAGACTATGGTATTGATGGCTGCAATAGTTAAATGGGATGCCTATCCTACTATGCAGCAGGGTCTGAAATGCATAGTCTGCCATACGCCCATCATAGATCAGTGATGTATCTGATGGCCTGCATGCTACCACCCTATGTACCTTTTTTGCTTTGGAGTGTTTGTGCATACAAAATTGTTATGTAGAGAATGCCATTTGACATTGCCCAGGTCATGGACAAATTAAATGTGTTTGCCTCCTACAGCTATCTATGACGAGAAAATAGATGTTGCAGCAAATCAATTTGCCATTTGGGCAAAAGATCTTAAAGACAAGGAGCTCCAATTGAAGAAGGCCAAGACCGAACCTGAGTGTGAGGAAAAGAAGCTTGAAGGGAGGAACTAGTCCCCTTCAAGAAAGGAGCAAGAAGGGCCGAGCCTACAAAGCTCAAATCAAGGAAAGAGGAAGCGGCCCTTGTAGGAAGGAACCAACCCCAATCTAGAAAGGAGCAAGGAGGGCTGAGCCTGCAATCAGGGAGCTCAACAAGGAGTCCTTGAGATCTTATATGAAGTAAAGGAGCCTTTGGATTGTAATCTATGTGTAATCTATTGAATTGTTAATCTTCTCCATAGTTTACTTGGGCAATGTTTTCTTAGCTATGTGACTAGATAGTGTCCTTTGATCCACACCAACATGGTGATAATAATGAGATAAAAGATTTGATTTGACAAGTAATGTGAGACAAAAGATTTCGATTAGTGAAATGTGAGACTGAAAGATTTTGATTAGTGAACTATTGTACCATGAAAGATTTCGATTAGACAACTAATGTGAGATGAAAGATTAAGATTAGACAACTAACATGAGACTGAAGAATGAGAAGGTCAGGCTCAATGAACTCTCTCCCTATTTAAGTGTGGTGCAAACACAACTAAGAGCCCATTACAAAATGTAGACCCAAAACTCTATACACTGATCCAAAGTCTGTACACTGATCCACCTACTACGAATTTATGGCATACCCAAAAGACTTTGGAATTCTTTTGTATTATCTGAAAACGATGTTGGGGATGAAATCCTCATAGAAATAGATCCAAAGAAAAAGGAGGAAAATAGCTGCAAGGAGGACATGCTTTGATGGTAGGTTTATTACTTGGAGTCAGCACAGATGCTGAATATTAATTTCCCTAGCTATTTTTTTTCCTTCTCCTTTAAGGTACTTTCAAGCTCATGATGTAGGTTTCTTTTGGTAGGACATGATAGAGGTGTGAAGATGTATAGACTGCAAAGACCAGGATGAAGAGGACCCCTAGGGAAAGGAGGAGTTACTATGGGCATATAAGTCGGTAGATTCAAGCAAACAGAGTGTAATACGACTGTGTGAAGAGGTCTGCCATTGTGCAATAGACTGGCCTCAAGAGCCGGGAGATGCTTGCTATAGAGAGGCTGATGAGATTGTTGGGAGTTTGAAATCTCCTTGAAAAAGCAAAATGTCATGTTTTGAAATAATTAAAATCTTGTATACATTTTTTGAACTTTGTGGATATTCTCATGGTGCTCGTAATACCTGATTTTGTATAGACTTGCTTCCATGTTAGTACTTAAATGTTTTAAGTAGCTCGGTGGTTGAAATCTGATGGTTAACTATACCCAATCTAAAGGGCACTAGCACTTGCAACAAATTTTAGGGTAGCACGATAGTAGTGTACGGATAGCATGTACGGATAGCATGGTAGTAGTACATGATTAGTGCAGGATAAGTTATCTCCAGCATGGTGGTTGGTTGCACTAGAATATGAAAAGCCACCAACATGGTGGTTTTCTTCTATTATTACAAGATGAATGGATTCATTATGGAAAACCAACATGGTGGTTGTTTGGATATACTAAAAGCAAGCATGGGATGAAATATGACAGTTTCCAAAATGATAAACAGTCTAAAGGGCACTGTTTTAGTATAGCACTATGCAACAAATTTTAGGATAGCATGGAAGTAGTGTAGGGATAGCATGGCAGTAGTGTAGGACAAGTTATCGCTAGCATGGTGGTTGGTTTGCACTAGGATATGAACAACCACTAGTGCGGTGGTTTTCTTCTATTATTAAAAGATGAATGGATTTGTAGGATGTGTGGATTCCTTATCGGAAACCAGTGCAGTGGTTGTTGGGATATACTAAAATCAAGAATGGGTTTTACCATTTGGGATTTACAAAAAAAATTTAATAAAACTAGCACAGTGGATGTTTGGGATATACTAAAAAGAAGCAATCTCAATACAAATTCCATTTTGTAGGACAAGTGGACATATTGTTTCTGTTAGTACTATCTCAGGCATGCTCGTTCACTGCTCCAAGACACCCCAAGATGTGCTCATGCATGCCTAAATACAATTTGAAGACACTCTTGCCCTTCTTTCATTGTGGCGCACGTTGCATCTGGAACTTAATATCTCTTACTAGATGAGAGTACACACATGTTTGAGGACTCTTATGTAGCAGTTTGTAATTGCAGCCTCTCTTGGATGTTTTTTTGCACCAAAAAGCTATGACTACTACATCCCACTTCTCATAGGTTGTCTCCCAATTATCCTTAGATGTCTCCTCAACCTTGCACTTAGGTTTTGTGCACTACAGTAGAAAGTATGGATCATCTTTCTCATTCTCCCTAGAATATGTGCGACAACTGCAAAGTCATCCCCCTCGTCTAGACAGTCAGTGAGATCATCAAAACTCTCTCCAAACTGTGGCGAGTCATTTGTCTCTCCATTGTTTGTGACTCCATATGAACGCAGAGGAAAAACTTGAACTCACTCCCATGTCTTCTAAAGTTGCAATGTTCTCACAATTGTCATGATCCCCTATGATGCACACACTGCAAAAACAAGAAAGTTTTCTCGTTTTAATCAGTTGGTTGTTTGAAAAGCCCCATATGCTGTGTAGACCACAAACTCCTTTAATTTTCTCACAATCATGCCGACTTCTCCTTTGCACTTCATCCACTTTCACCTCATGGAACACTCTATGTACTACAGTATTCTTAAGGCTTTGTTTACTGTATGTTGAATGTGCACTTGTGGAGAGGTTGGCTGTAAGCCATGTTACAACATCATGGGCATCATTGAGTTTTTCTTGAGGGCATTATAATTGGTGTTTAAACAAAGCTTGCTTAATAACAACACCACATCCATCTTGTTCACCCTTGCCATGGCTAGACCCAAAGAAATTCCACATCATGTCTATACCAGTCAGGGATTAGAACCTTGAGATGAAGTAGAATCCACATGCTGATTTAAATTGAGAGGCAGCACCATCTAACCACACCTAATGTTGTTTTATATTTTTTGCATGGGGATTTTCCTTTTTCAACCATTCCCAATGTAGTAGAAAAGCATGCTACACAAATATGGTGTCATGTTCCCTATCATCTGAAATGTAGAAATGGTAAGTGCATTGCACTGACCTAGACTCCTATGAGTAAGTAAAAGTAGATTGGCATCAAGCATGGAAGAATCAAGCAAATGAATATACATGATATGCACAAGAATTGTTATCTGCTTGTTGTACTAGTGAGCATTTTGTATCTCATCTTGTTCTTGAAAAGAATAATTTTCTGCAAAATCTATGACAGATACAATAGTGTCATCGGGAAAATTGGCAAGGCATGTCCTAAACTTCTTATCTTGCCAGCTGGCCGTGAAATTGTGAAGCACATATTTTGGGATGGATTGAACCATGTGAGCTACAAGCTCCCTTGGTTGGGTGCTCTTATATGATACTAGCCATATATTTTTTTAAATGGATCCTTCAACATTGACATTTTTAAATCTCCTCCATTTTAGAGCAACGTGGTTGTCTTCCCTCATTTCATTTGGATAGACAATGAATGTCTTCTTCTTCACTGTAGAGGCCCCAACAGCCCCTACAGGGAAGAGAATACACAAGGGACTCTCAAAATAGTAGCAAGAAGAGAGATGAGACAAGAATGGAAGGAATGAATAACTGCATTGATAATTGTATTGCCTTGTATGCATACATATAGAGATGTCTATACCCCTTCATTGCCCACACATGTGCCTCTTGGTATTTCCGTGTGCACACACCTTGCGGCTATCCTCCTTCGGATGATATTCCATCATACATAGGCCGCCTTATCGCCACAATCATCCATGTGAGCTTGGTGACATCTGCATTGCACTCGACCACATCCACTGCACATGATGCTGCTCCGTAGGACTCCGCAATACTGTTGCTGATGAATACTCCCTGCAATGGACTTCACATAGCAGAGATGGCCATCATTTTCTCAAATTTAGAATAATACACCATCAATCAAAAGGTTGCAATGAATCAAATACTGAATACAAGCACTCCCATCTGCTCTCCACTAGTAGTATGGCCTATCATTGTACTTGCCTCCATGCACCCACGACTCCAAGCCCTTGCACATTGGAATAGTGGCCCACAGATCATTAGCTCTGCGGGGAACCACTCGGATCTATCTCATGGTCATTCAAGGCTCTCACATGCATGAGCAGGTGCAAAACTCCACCCAGAGGATGTCACTCATGTGCACACCATCCGCTCATTGATCTTTGCCCATGGTTGTGCACATATGATAAACACCCCCCAAAGCCACATCGCATCTCTGTTAGGGTCGCAAATGCGCCAAGTGAGGAAGAGGAAGAGACAATCGAGATGAATAGTATCCTGTATGGACTCATAATCCCTATTGAGATGCACTTCTTGCGAGACAGAGAATGGCTTCGCCCTTTGTAAAAGACAGGAGGAGCGCTCCCATTGAAGCCTCCCTCTAGATATGCTCCATCTTTTGGCCAAACTACATTGCCATAGCCATAAGTGCCCTTGGTCTCGAACAGCTAGCATGTATGATCAAACTCTGATGTGGGCTTGCCCATCAACAGTGGTGGGTTTGCCTTGAAATACTTGAGAAGCGACAAATGTGTTTCGAGAGCCTGCTCTTTTGATAACTCTAACTGCATGGGAGATGACACCTTCCACATTAGCCATGGTCTGCTTGAGGTAGGTTGCGAATGACAAATAGGGAGGGATGGAGAGAGCGAGAGAGATCATAGTGCATTAGAATCACGTGTAGCTTAACTTCAATCATCCCAAGGCCAATGAGCAAGAACCTTGTGGTCACCATGTGTAGAGGCCCCAATAGCCCCTACAAGGAAGAGAATCCACAAGGGACTCTCAAAATAGCAACAAGAAGAGAGATGAGACAAGAATGGAAGGAATGAATAACTGCCTTCATAACCATGTTGCCTTGTATGTATACATATAGAGACATCTATGCCCCTTCATTGCCCACACATGTGCCTCTTAGTATTCCCATGTCTCTTGGCATCCCCACTTAGGGCTAAACCCATTAGGCCCTAACGTTCTGATTCAAACTACAATGCTTGCATGTGCTGGGAATGCATTCAATCTTGTGCCACTCATGGTCTTCCTTTGGGCAAACCACTGGCTCTCACAGAGACCTCAGGCTACAAAACCTGCCCTCCCTTGCAACACATGATGAGGATCTAGGTGGCCTATAGACTATGCATTCATTGGGTAGGTATGGGCATCGATCCCCATGGAGCAATGCTCCAACACGACTAGATCTCAAGTCATTCATAGCTTGTCGGGCCAAGTCAAAGTCTATCTGTGTTTTGCAACAACAAACATTCCTGTCTAGAGTAACCTCACATACTAGGGCTTACAATGATCAAAGCTCCTTTGCCCAATTGGAATGTTCGGATTCTAATCCACAAACTTGAGATACAACTCCATCTACTAACCCAACATGTAGGAACAACATAACAATGAGCCCCCTTTTTGCTACTACTAAAAGAATGCAAAACACAGTCTAATTAAAGTATATAATGAAGCAAAACAATTTTCAACCACCACACTAGTTTAGGACAGTCACAATTTCAATCACCGGGCTGGTTTAGGATAGTCAACCATCGGGATGATTTAGGACACATTTAGGACAATCACAATTTCAACCACCCAGATGGTTTAGGACACTATCATAGTTTCAACCACTGAGATGGTTTAGCCTGATGGTCTCAACTTCACATTTTAGAAAATAACAAGTATATTGCCTTTCATTTCTGAATTTTGCCATTAGAAAATAAAAATATATTGCTTTTCATTTTTGAATTCCACAATTTAACAGTGGTATATGACTCGAATAACAAGAAATTAAATTTAACGAATTTCAGTACTAAGAAACACAATAATTTCAACCATCGATATGGTCAATAACTAATGTATGTTCAACCACGCTGGTTCAAGACAATCACATAACTGGTGATTGAGTTGAAGCAGCCACGATTGCATGATGTTTTAACCACTGGGTTGGTTTAGTAAAATAACAATATATTGCGACATATATTCCCATTAATTTCTACTCAACCATGCCACCAGGATGGACAACAGCTAATGTCTGTTTAACCATGCTGGTTCAGGACAATCACATCACTAGCAATTGAACTGAACCAGCCTATGGTTTCATGATGTTCCAACCACCGGGCTAGTTTAGGACAATCACATTTAGTCCAAGCCTAGTTTAAGAAATGAAACAAGTAAACTATCCTAAAGCTCAATCACAAATAACCACCGGGCTGGTTTAGGCACCATTGACCTATGTTGTATCTAGCATCATGTGTATGATGTGCTCCTCAAACACCTTGCATCTCGTTCACTTCTTACAAATGTCCTTTTTGTATGGAGAAACTCTCGTATTTTTGTGACAAAACGTCATCACTGTAGCAATGAATTTGACATTTAGATTGTCTCTCCTTTTCTAGCATTCTGTTCAAGCCCACAGACTTCTCGGATCGGGATCATAATGCATTGCTTCTACTCTATGTTCAATCGCTAGAGCCACGTTTTTCCTTATGATTGACAACATCTTAGACATTGTGTGTCCAAGCCATTTCTCCTTTGTTTTAGGGGACACTAACATAGCTAATGCCTCCCTCTTTGCAGCTGGTTGATCTAAGCTGTGCACCCCTTTCACTTTCTATAGGCCATTTCTCAAGTTAGAGAGCATCGCCTCTTGGGCGTGCATCTCCCAAAGTGTTGGTAGGGTTGTTACTCTACAAACTTTAGGGTGCAGTCTAAAGCTTGTGAAGACTCGACACTAGTAATCACCTAAATTACCTGATGTTGTTGCCTCGAATGCTCCCACACGATAGCTCATGTTCTTCGCTCTAATGGCAATGATCGAATGCGTGCATCTACAACTACTTCTTACTACTGCTCTACAAGGAGTCTTCTTTTTTCTCATTGTTTCTCCCTTCGCAATTGTTGCAAAAGTGTCTTTTGCTGCTGATTCAATACCATGCCAATGCTTTCCTCGACCTGCACTCTGTTCCTTGTTCCTTGACCTGGCTTTTTGACATTCCTATCTCGCAACCTCTGTCTGCTTCTCTTGCAAGCCATGGCGAGCTCTATGTTTCCATTGACACCATGGCCACAATCAGTCCAGAATAGACGTAGAGAAGCTAGCTGGTGAGGCAAGCAAAGAATAGAAGGTAACTTACCTGAAAGAAGACAATGGCAAACCAAAGTCTTCTCAAGGTCACATCGAGGTGCATTAGGTTTCAGGGCATATGCAGGGTGGGGACAGGTTGTAGGTACTTAATCTTCTAAGATTTGATGGGCGGGAGATGTGAAAATTCAAAATTTGTGGGAGTAGCAAAATTTCAGCTACCAGTTTTTCCCCCTCCAACGATACACGTCAGCAGAATTGGATATCCCAAATAGGTGCAATGTGGCCTAAAATGCTTCAAAACAAAAATAGGCCAAAGGTCATGCTATTGGGTTTGATGCTGTGTATTTTTAAACGAAACGACCTTTGGCATGCTTATGAGCCATATAGCAAGAAAGTGCATGGAAAAATAAACAATTCAAAATTCTAAATAGTGTTGGATTTATTAAAATATCTTTGCACATGCACACATTTCACTTTTCCAACTTCTTCCATTTTAGGGTGAATCTAGATACCAATACTAACAACTATCAATGTTTTAAGACCACCATGCACTATTCCCAATAGTTTGGATTCCAAATTTTCAATCCGTTTTGGTTTTCAACAAATTAGAAGAAAGTTATGGAGTGTTTGTCCCTGATGCTAATAGGACCAAATGTGCCGAAAGTGTATTTTCTTAGGCTACACTGAAGAGGCAAAGGGTTACCGTCTCTATAATCATGTTATCAAAAAGGTAATAGTAAGTCACGATGTGGTCTTCTCAGAACAGCCGCATCAATTGGAGGAGGATGTTTCCTTCCCAGACAACTAGGACCAGGATATCCATCTAGTACAACCACCAACGGTAGAACGAACTCCCCCAACGGTGCTTGGGAGGATTCAAGATAAAGAAGAGGATGAAGAGCCTGCAGAACCACAATGGAAATGGCCATTCCCGAAGTGGGTAAAGCAGCTTTTGGATGGCAAAGAACCTCCATCCATTGAGGAGGAACCATCCGAACACCATCAGTCTAAGAGATTAGAGGAGCAAAGAAGGGCGCAGGAACACTTGGTCAACTACGCTTTGATGACAGAGCTGATTTGTGCTGAAGAACCCAAGTGTCTTGAAGAGGCACAGGGTGATGATAGGTGGATGGAGGCTATGCAGTCAGAGTATGGCTCCATAATGAAGAACAATACTTGGGACCTTGTGGATCGACCACCAAAATGCGAGGTAATCGGCACCAAGTGGGTGTACAAGACCAAGTGCAAGTCTGATGGCACGTTGGATAAGTACAAGGCTCGGCTCATGGCAAAAGGATTCGCATAGCTACATGGTTTTGATTATCAGGATACTTTCGCCCCCTCAACTTGACCAACCATAATTCGCAATGTTTTGGCTTTAGCAGCACAGGAAAGTTGGCCCATGTTTCAGATGGATGTAATATCCACCTTTCTGAATGGAGATCTCAAGGAGGAGATATATGTGGAACAACCACTAGGTTTTGTGATCCCCGATCCCTGCTTCATAAGGTAAAGTTTGTAAACTAAAGAAGGTACTTTATGGGCTGAAACAGGCCCCACGAGCATGGTACCAATGGATTGATGCCTAATTTCTGCAAAACGGGTTCAGGAGGAGCTCATCTGATGCAAATTGGTATATCTATAGAGAAGGAGGCAAGTGTATGATCATTGTCCTTTATGTGGACCACCTTGTCATAACAGGAAACCATGAAGAAAAGATCTCGCAGACAAAGCAGTTGCTAGGAAGAGAGTTTGAAATGACACGGACTGATGCATTTTTGTTTGAGGATTGAAGTTTGGCAAGAGCAAAAACAGATCTCCATCTCATAGCTGAAGTATGCTAGAGAGATACTGAAGGCATTTGGCATGGCTGAGTGCAAGACAGTTGGTACCCCTATGGAGGTTAACCTGAAGCACTCAAACGAGGATTCATCACCACTAGTGGACAAAGCGAAGTACAGAAGGCTTGTGGGCAGTTTGATTTACTTGTGCGATTTACTTGTGCAACACGCGGCCGAACATCAGTTTTGTGACTGGTGTATTAAGCAGGTTTTCCAATAAGCCCCAAGAGAACCATTGGAGGGCAAGGATGAGGGTGCTGAAATACATCAAAGGCATACTTGATTATGGCATCACCTATACCAAGGGCAACATCTTGACCAAATTTTGTGACTCAATTAAGTAGGAGACATGGACAGTAGGAGATCAGTGATAGGTTACTGTTTCTCACTTGGATCTGGAGCTGTATCATGGGTCAGCAAGAAGCAACCTACAATTGCTCTTTCTTCTACAGAGGCTGAGTACAAATCAACATGTTTTGCTTCTTGTGAGGCAGCGTGGTTGAGAAGGATTTTAGGGGACATGGGTGCAGTGTAGAATAAGCCTATGCAGTTATCATGTGAGAATTAGAGTTGCATGGCAATGGCCAAGAACCCTATGTACCACGCTTGCACAAAACTCATTGAGATTCAATATCACTTTGTACGTGAGCTCATCATGGATGGAGAGGTTGACTTGGTGTACTGTCCGACTATAGAGAATGCTATGGACATCTTCATGAAAGCTCTTAGAAGAGACTTGCTAGAGAGGCATCTTCATCGACTTGGCATTGGGCCAAAAAAGTAAGTTCATTTGCAGGTGGACACTGAGGGGGGGTGTTAAATATCAATGCTCCACTCTCGTGTAACTACGTGGGAACCAGCTAACTCTACTTACAAGACCCCCATATGAGGAGAAGGCATTTGAGTAGCTCAGTATCTGGTAGGTCCTGGTTTTGACACCAGACGGGGGCCATGTGTGGCCTAACTGCCGGGGACGGCTTTAGATAGAGTTGGCACACTACAACTAGGCTACATGCAAGTGCGGGAAGGCATCCCATGACTGACCACACTAAGGCTAGATGGAGCATTTCCCGAGGCAGCCCACTCTCGGGCTGCGGGCCCGTTTGGAGACCGAAATGATCTCGGATGGCTCTGGGCCAAACGACAACCGTAGATCAGTTGATCTATTCTATGCCACGGTTCTAACCTGTGTTCGATGGCCTATTTCGGGACCAACCTCCAATCGCAGCATTACTTCAATCCTCAAACATTACTCTAGCATTTACTCTAGCACTAAATGTCCAAAACTATAAAAAATGCTTTGCAGAAGTCTAGCTCAACTTAAAGGGCATAATTCACACAACTGGAGAAGAGTTTAAGAGGGATTTCTGTGCAAAACTAAGCTTGAATACCAAGGTAATTTCAACATAGGCCATAGATGAAATAGTGCGCCTTCTTGTCTGGGAGAACTGTGCCTTCTTTGACTCTCTTTTCAACACTTATTTCATTAATTTTGGACTTATCAATGTACAAATTCATTTTTACATATACTTTTGGACTAGTTTTCATATAAAATTTAAGAAAAACCCAATCTTCAAAGCACATATAAAAACATAAAAACAAGCATTTTTTAATATATTTTTTAAGGACATGAAACTAAAATTATAAAATTTAACGCAGCCTACATAAGTTACATGAAAAAATAAGATTCGGTTGTTGTAAACTCTCTTAATATTTAATGGTGTTAATAAACACCTTCAAAAGTTAAGCCTGAGATTTTCAAGACTACATAAGCTACATGAAAAAATAAGATTCGGTTGTTGTAAACTCTCTTAATATTTAATGGTGTTAATAAACACCTTCAAAAGTTAAGCCTGAGATTTTCAAGACTACAGCCATTCAATTTGATGAATTTTCTATTTTCAAGTCCTTAGCCTAAATTCAACCCATTCAAGAGCTGAGCTCATCTCTTCCTCATCGATGTAGTTAAAATTATAGAAGAGAAGTAAGGATTGATGAATTTTCTCCTGCATAACACTTTGTATATCCGAATGGCTTGCGCTTCCTCGGGGGAAAATCTTCCATAACGAGCCACACGTGAAGATATCTCACTTTGAAAGTCTATCAACTCTCTCCTATATGACTGCAATTTATCTATTTCAGTAGTAGCCATACTTATTTTTCTTTCCTCTTCCTTCTCTAAGTCCTTCTGACAAGCAAAGTCATCCTTCTCGTACTGGGTTAATGGAGCTAGATTTTGCTTTCTCTCCTCTCTCTTTCCTTGGTTCTCGGCAATCCATTCTTTGAGGCTGCTAATGGCTTGCTCGACAGAATCGATTACCTTAAAAAGATCCATAATGGCTGCAAGATGAAAGGAGTATGCTTGAGAAGAGGAGGTAAGGTTGCGGGCAAGATGGAAGGAGCAAGCTTGAGGAGAGGAGTAAGGTAAGAAGAGTAAAGTGGAAGAAGTGTGGAGAGGAGTAAGGTAAGAAGAGTAAAGTGGAAGAAGTTTTTGCTGCGGGTGAGATATAGAAGACGAACGAGGTGAGGAAGGTAACGAGAGCGAGGAAAGATATAGAAGACGAACGAGGTGAGGAAGGTAACGAGAGTGAGGAAGGTAACTAGAGGAGGTAAGGCAAGATGAAAGGAGTATGCTTGAGAAGAGGAGGCAAGGCTGCGGGCAAGATGGAAGGAGCAAGCTTGAGGAGAGGAGTAAGGTAAGAAGAGCAAAGTGGAAGAAGTGTCTGCTGCGGGTGAGATATAGAAGATGAACGACTACTAGGGAATTTATAGAACTACAGATGCAAGACCGTAATGCGAGATGACTAGATGCAAGATCGTAATGCGAGACATTATAAAATAAAATGATGGGATGCAAGACCGTAATGGGAGACATTTGAGACATGTAAGATAGTGATAGTACATTGAAATCTATAAAATAAAATGATGGAACACAAGAATGATATAATTAATAGAATCTCATCATGAGATATTCTTTTAATATAATATAAGTTAGTAATTATTAGAATCTCATCATGAGATATTCTTTTAATATAATATAAGTTAGACTTGCTGTACATAATAAATGATAGATTTTGAGTACATTGAAATCTATAAAATAAAGTGATGGAACATAAGAATGAATTCTTTTAATATAATATAAGTTAGACTTGCTGTACATAATAAATGATAGATTTTGAGTACATTGAAATCTATAAAATAAAGTGATGGAACTAAGAATGATATAATTATTAGATTCTCATCATAAGATATTGATTGTACATAATAAATTAGACTTTCAAAAAAGTAAAACCTAATGTATTGTAATGAATAAATATCATAAAATATCCTAATGTATTGCAACATTTAACATAAGTTTTAAAAACACTATCATTAATCAATACAAACAAGATAAAAATCTTCAAGGACTCATGTTTCTTTCTACATGTTTTACAACTAAATAGAGTCTGATGAGTCCTCTTGAGGCTGTGATTCTCTAAGAGTACATTGAGTCTCTAATTGTGTGGATGGTGTACATTGAGATTCTACTTCTAGTGCAATCGGGATAGACTTAATCTCTTCCTAGTCCTTTACAAGATGTGATGCACATTGAGTCTCCACTTCTTGTATAGAAAGAATGCATTGAGTCTCTAATTCAAGTGTAGACTGTAATGCTTCTACTTGAGGCTGTGATACAGAAGGAGACTGAATTGTCTCTTCTTTTTCTTTGGCTCCCTCAGGTTCTTCATTGAGTCCATCATGTTGTTTCCCAATGATAGCAGTTAGATAGTGAACAGTCTTAGCCACAAAATCTTGTAGCTCGAGCTTGGTATATGCTTCTATGGAGACATGTTCAAAAATTTCATTGAGATACAACATGAAGTTGTAGGCAATTCTCCACCCACTACTAAACATGTCTTTTTGCTCCACTGCGACGCGTGTCTGGAAATTTGGTTGGTCTTGATGCTCCCAGATTTTCATAATCGCAGAAACTAACGTGTTTGCAGACCTGTCCATCATGACATATGACAAAGTGAATTTGTGTAGTAAATAGTAAGATGCATGTTCATAATGATATGATAAAAGAACACTTACCTGAACACCCCGTGAAAGCTTGTAATTGAGTTGACAAACCAACAATGGTTGTCATCAAGGTCCCATACTATCAGCTCCAATGTGAACTACATCACCAATAAAGAGCGATAAGATTTATCACAATATTAAGTATTAATTGACACAATATTATAAATAAGAGAGTAAAAGAAAGATTGAGACCATACTTACTTCTCATAGTATGGCATAAAGACAAGTAGTATGCCATCCAAGTCTAAAGGTTGTACAATTGAACAAACATCATCTACTGTCTTCTTGGTATCACTAAGTACAGCTGAAAGAAGAGAATCGAGCATACAGACGTGATTCTGTACTGATCTAGGAAAATGAGATATAACCATACTGCAGCAATAAATAAACAAATGTTAGAAGCAGATTGAATCAAATGATTGAAGTATCAAGCCAAGAGATGTTCATATCAAACCTGAGGATGGCCATCATGACTTTGTCATTAGCCTCTTTCAAAGGGTCGGAGAGGATTATAACTTCCTCGCTACCAAAAGTCAAAACACGAGGTTGCTTGCTAATGATGACCTTAACCTCAGAAGAGCTCCCCATTTCGTCCAATACAGCGGTTACATCAGGACAACTTATGGGCGTAGCAACCAATGTTTCCTCTGGATGCTCCACCACGTTATCAATAAATGCCTTAATGATAGATGACATAAATGAATATAGATGCAAGTCTGTATATGTGGACAATGAGGTTTCACCGCCTCTCAAATTAAAAATTTGCGCAAGGAGCAAAAATCAGTTATATCCAACTCTCCACCCACAACTGTGGTCATCATTCTGCTTCACTGCAGGGCATGTTACATACTCTATTTGATCTTCCAAGTCACCCTCCATTTGCATAAGTGCATCTATAGCACTTACCAACTTTCGAGCAGATCTACACATCAAAATAGAAAACATAAATGAATGTGCGCATTGCATAGGATGCATCTCATTGACATAATTATGACACAAGTAGGTTATACTTACTCTGACACATTGCCATGGATAGATGCTATTGAATTGACAAAGAAGCATTGCTTGGCTAAGATGTCCACAATTACGAAGCTCCAATGCAAGCTGCATTATCAATTAAGAATAATTATTATTTGATATAATCCTCCACAATGTAAGAGATAAGCTAGGTAGGGATTGATACTCACTCCTCGTGATATGCGGTAAAGATAACTCGCGCCGCAGTCAAATCAATAGGTTGCAACCACTTAAAAACATCATCTATGGTCTTTTTCTTATTGCTAAGTACACTAGAAACAAGAGGATCGACCATATATGCACATCTTTGTATATATAGCGGAAGCTATTGTAAAACCATACTGCAATAAAAAGAAAAGAATATTAGTTCATTTGATCCAATGGAAATACAAAAGCATAAAGTCAGTAAAAAGTTTGTGTCAAACCTGAGGATGGCTATTATAACCTTGTCATTGACCTCTTTCTTGAAGTTTATGAGGATTGAAATGTCCTCTTCATCGAATATAAAAGTAAGAGGTTGTTCTCGAACTTGAAACCTAACTTGAAATGACTTCTCCATTTGCTGCAATGTATGATTATTTTCTAGAGTCATCCGACGGATAGCCAGAGCAGCTTTGCTTTCTTGAGATGAGCTTTCTATATTCTCTGCTCCAGCTATGTCCTCCTCATCCTCCTCCTCTCCCTTCTCCTATAAAAGGATAAAATAATTATGAGATTCAAAATTTTAAATTAATTATAAATTTAAAAAGACCTTTAAATGAATAAAGAAAATTAAACATAAGTCTTCATACCTCTACATATCTTCGTGGTCTTTTTATGTAACCTTCAGAGGCAAGGTTAGTGTCATATCCATCTTCTTCTGCTTCCTTGCTATCGCTGGTGTCCTCACTATTATATCCAGAGCTTTGATCATTTTCATCATCTTTCTTGCTCTCATCATACATGATCATCTCTATGTCATCCTCTTCATGTGAGATCGGACCTTTCTTATCAAACTTTATTGTGAGAGAAGCCACGGTATCAAGGTATTCCAAGCAAGCAGGGCTCTCAATAATATTTACATTGTGTCCTTTTCTGATAAGAGCTTCAAACAGATGTCCCATTCGGCACAATGTGACTTCCCATCCGGACGGTAGCAAAAATTCCATCATACTAATTAAAAGATCAGAACTTTTTGCTAGCCTTTCATAGTGATTTGCATTGCGATGGAGGGGACTTGGAGCTTCATGCTCTTCCAGTAGTAGTTGCAATCTCTTTGCATTCCCTCTTATATTGTTTTGTAAGGAGTGATCATTGTAAGGGCTCTTCATGCACAAGAAAAAGGTTTCTAGACTCTGTATCTTGAGACCGCATTCTCTCTTGTCCCTTTTTCTTGAGTATATCCCATTGTAAATCTTGAGCTCATTGCCATATTGTTTTTCTAGGGTAGCAGACATTTGTTCCTTGTCATCTTTATCAGCAAATCTGACTATATTACATTGTCCCACTCTACCAATGGTGGTATGTAATATTCTGTCAAGGAGTTGACGGATGTCATTCGGTGATATTTCATAGACAAAGAAAAGCTGAGGTCTCTCCCAAGCAATGTCGTCAGACAAAAAATCACTCAATGAAACTCCCTTGCACTCAACACTCTTTCCAGACTCTGAAATGATTTCATGTATGAAATAAAAGCCCTTGTTCAAAGTTTTTTCTTTTCTGAGAGTGTGGTTATTGATGACTTTTTGTGCATATGCATACACATTTTCCGGAATGTCACTTCTCATAGAGGGAGTAATTTCAGATCCATCATCTTCTACCTTCACCCATTTATGCGCCCAAGCCTTCTGTTTAGCTGACAGTAAAGCTGATGCCATCTGCCTCACAATGTTATGATCAATTTTACATTGGCTAATTGGAATATTTTTTTCTCTCAATAAATATTCAATTGCACTCTTTACTGCATCACGCTTGACCTGTTGGATGATGCAATCTTCCATGCAATGATCTTTATCCTTTTTGCCAAAAGCCCATTCTTTGGACATTAATTTCTCTGCAGCAAGACTTGCGTATTTGTCTAGTAGGTCTCTTAAAGGCCTCCACATCTGAGCTGTCATCTCTTTTTTCTCAATCTTCTTTGCCTTCTCTTTATCCAATGATGGAGCCTCATATGTAACATCTCCTTTCTCACATGCAAGACACACGTCTTTGATCTGATGAAAAACTTCATCACTACGGAAAAGTATGCTTGTGTAGTCTTGATACCTATCCCTTACTGTCTTGAAGCTTGTAATCACCTCTGCTCTTTCTTGCTTTCCCCTTGGTACAATGGCACTCAAGCATGTGTAGAAGTCAACAAGATTATCCGCTTCCACTTTAGTTGCAGTTCTTTTGAGAGTGGTCAAAGGAGAATTAAAAGTTTTCCATATGGTCCTAGCTTTGAGCAACATCTCTGAAATGGAGGTGATTTTTCGTAGTGCATAAATGTCATGATTAAGTCTTTCTGACTCAATCAAATATTTTTTCTCGTTCTTGAAGATACAGATGCATGCAGAATAGTAGTGAAATTGAGGCACACTCATGAAGGTTTGATAAGTAATTTCTCCTTTCTTGTATGCATCTCTAGAGCGCTCAGTACAAGCATAGGCATAGTGCTGAACATCTATTGCCTCAAATGTACAATGAGCTAAGAAATTTCTCTTGGCATCCCTTATATGTCGTTCTGGATCATTCACTGAACTTTGTCCTTCTTGAAGTGAGGGAACTTGTTTTCCGAGGAACTTAGTGAATTGCATCTCAAAATCTATAGGCTGACAGAAATTGATGGATTGACTATAATCTCCCATGACTGGCCAAAATGTTCTTGGACGGAGTACTTAATTAGAAACAACTGGTTTTTTTCCATCAATCAAAGCCTGAAAAATCTTTTCAGCATAGGCTGTATCTAAGGTCCTGCTGTTGGTGAAGACACTTGCTTTGACCACTGTTGAAGCATGTATAACTTGAGTCTTCTGGCCCCATATATATCCTGGATCCTCATCTATCACAGCCTCATTCAAGCGAAGATTTAGGTTCTTCATTGATAACATTTCTGCTTCTAGATCTGACTCCATTTCAAGACCCTCCGCATCCTCTTCATGTTGTTCCTCTTCTCTTCTTTGCCCTTTCTTTGTATATGAATGACCTCTTTTTCCAGTTATAGGACTTGGAACTGTAGCTCGTGAAGTACTTGCCTTTCGCATTTGATGTCGAGGTTTATTTTTTAGGGGCTCAATGTGAACTGCTTTAGATCGCCCTACTTCTTCTTCTATTGCCTCAACTTCAGTTATACTTACGCCGCTTATTCGTGATTTGCATTGGGTTGTAGTTCCTTTCCCTCTCTTTCCTCGCCTTCTTCTCTTTCCCTTCCCTCTTCTTTCTCATGGAATCACACTGACACAACCTGATAGACACTTAAGTGACACAATTGTTAGGTTGATGCTTACAAAGCTCTCACAAGGAGTTGCGGAGTCATTGTCAACATTCCTCCAAGATCCCGACAACACATGAGTCACCACCGGACTACACAATTTTTGGCACCATTGTCCGGGAGTTCGAGGTATGCCTTTGCCATGCATAAGCTTTCTATTGTAATCACCCATTACACAATGCTTTCTAGCTTAACTAGGAATGTTGTTAGTGGACAATAGGATTGGTTTGAGAGTGTGTTTGGAGTAGAAATTGTCATTTTATAACCGTAGAGTGATTTTGATTCATTTGAGCTTGTTTTGGAGTGTTTTTTTGTTGTCAAATCATAGGAGTAGTTAGTTTGAGTGGTTGCCAAGGTATGGTACTGTCAAATCTCACTAAAAACACTAAGAAATGGAGTTCAAATTAGATTTGGAAGAAGTGTGAGTCAAGGATGTTTTTATCAAAGCTATACTTTAATATAAATTCTTGGCGAAAGTTTATCGAGTTAGTTTTTTGGTTTCACAATATTTGTAGAACAAATTACAATTTTATATATTTTCTTTTGAATTTTAAAGAAAAAGTTGCAAATCTTGGCATAACTTTATGTTTTTTCTCATAAAAGTTTCAAATCTTGGCGAATTTTTAAAACCTTTATTTTTATTAGGGCATACAAACTTTCAACACCAATATAAAAGTTTCACTTCTTAACGAAACTAATAGGAAAAAATCATCCATGACTTAAGGGCTTCACTTGTTCTGTTATTCCATCAACTTCATGAGTTACACCATCCAAGTGAGTAATACAATGAACAAGAGATGTGTGTGCATGTCCTGTCTTATCTGATGCATGTCGTGTCTCACTCAATTCAATTTATGTCTGAGATGCATGTGCATGTCCGGTCTCCACCAATTCAATTCCTGTCTCAGATGTAGATCCCTTGTAAGCATCCACGTGTACAAGACCCTCATCCATTGCTACAATGTGTTCTGTCTCATCCACTCCACTTCCTCTCTCATTTGTATTACCATGAACCAGGTCTACATGGCGTGTCTCATCACTTCCTTTCTCATGTGTGGATTCTTGCACCTTAGGTCCCTCCAATGAAGTTGAACCTTGTTGGATGACACCCTGAAAGTATTCAAGGATAATCTTTGACTGCATTTTTCTTGCTTCCTCAATGGGAAATTCCTCCCACACATGTTGAAGGATCTCCAATGCAAGAACCAATTCAGGAAATCTAGGTGCTTTTGGCGGCGGCATCACAAAGTGCATTGCATCTTTCTTAGAAAGAAGAAACGATCTGTTGCTCATTCTTGACTTTGTGTAAATCATCATTGTACTGCTGTCTTTTTCAATTTTTATTCCTACTAAGGTGCCCCCTTGAATCAAATTGCTCTTTGAGAAAGATACATTTGATGCCCACTCATCTTTCTCCAACTCTCTCTTTGTCATCACTAGAATGAGATTTCCTTTACTTAAGACCAAGAACCATGCTTTCTTTGTTGTGTCAACAACTGTCTAGTTTGTGAAGTCCTTTGGGGCATAAATTCTTCCATTGTATTTCAGTGTCATACCATTGACAAATGCTGTAGCCTCAAGATCCATCCTTTATTCAAGCACAACACAAATTTTAAGTACTTTGACAAACTACAATTACTTTGAAAAATCAAAAGTACAATGAGTCCCATTAATACACCTCAAGTTTTTATTCTTCCCAATCATATAAGTATCAATTTCATGCTTTGGGAATAGCCTAAAAGGCTTTACAAGGCTTAGAGCATAAATGCTTTGGGAATAGCCTAAAAGGCTTTACAAGGCTTAGAGCATAAATGTGAAAAAAAATAAGGATTTACAAAGATCTCTGAATACAAATTTGAAGTCTGTCATATATAAGTGCAAAATGCTCTGTCAACTCCCGCAACTGATATAAGTGTAAAATGCTCTGTCAACTTCCACAACTGTAATCTATCATGTCCACTGATACAACTTTCAATCATCTTGAAAGTTTAAAAACCTTAATCGTTGCTTAAATGGTAGGGTTGTTGTGACTGTGAAACCGAATGTGAACGAATGGACTGACTCCAATTAGGAACTAGTCGGGAAATTTTGAGCATGGCTTTGATTGGTTTTTTTGGAGTTCTCTCCTCTAAGGACACACTAATCTATGCTAATCTAGACTACACCAACCGTCGAAGCGAAGAAAAGCAAGAAAAATTTTCTTTTCCATTGTTCTTTTTAATATCCTTAGGTTGCGAATTAAAAGCAAAAAATAATCTATTTTCCATTATTCTTTTTAATACACTAAGGTTGTGAGTTTTAAAAAGATAAATTTTATATTTTATCTTTTTTAAACTCACACCCCTTTCTCTCTCTCTCCCCCCCTTCTCTCTCGCTGCCGCCCCCATCCTCCCACCCCACCTCCCCCATTCTCACTCCCACGCCCACGTCCATTCTTTCACCTTCCCCATTCCCACTCCCTCTCCCACTCCCATCCTCCCACCCCTTTCTCTCTCTCTCCCCCCCCCATTCTCTCTCGCTGCCGCGGCAGCGGCCCCCCCCTTCTCTCTCTCTCCCTTCCCCTTCTCATTTTAAAAAAGATAAAATTTATATTTTCAAAAACTAATTTACTTACAACTCATAAGAATTGAACATTCACATTAATAAGAAGTTAAAATCTTGATAAATTTGAATTTAAATAATAAAAACTATAAAGTAGTTTAACTTAAATTTTAACTTAAAGTTTATGAAAAAATAACGTAAAATAAAGAAAACAAGACTTAAAATTAAAATTTTAATATTTACCTACATTCACATTAATAAGAAGTTAAAATCTTAATAAATTTGAATTTAAATAATAAAAACTATAAAGTAGTTTAACTTAAAGTTTATGAAAAAATAACGTAAAATAAAGAAAACAAGACTTAAAATTAAAATTTTAATATTTACCTTGAAGAATATATTATTTCTCCCTAAAAATAAATAAATTAAAGTAATAATAACGAATGTAAGTTAAACTACTTTTAAAATTTTAATTTAAAATGTAATAAAATCCCCCCCCTTCTCTCTCTCCCCCCCCCCCTCTCTCGCTGCCGCGGCAGCGGCCCCCCCCTCTCTCTCTCCCCTCCCCTCCCCTCCCTCTCCCCCCCCTCTCTCTCGTTGCCCCCCCTTATCTCTCTCCCCCCCCTCCTCTCTCGTTGCCGCGGCAGCGGCCCCCGCCTCTCTCTTCCCTCTCCCCCCCCCTTCCCTCTCCCCCCCCTCCCCCTCTCTCGCTGCCGCGGCAGCGGCTCCCCCCTCTCTCTCCCCTCCCCTCCCCTCCCTCTCCCCCCTCTCTCTCTCTCCCTCCCCTCTCTCTCGCTGCCCCCCCTTCTCTCTCTCCCCCCCTCCCTCTCTCGCTGCCGCGGCAGCGGCAGCAGCACCCCCCTCTCTCTCTCCCCTCCCCTCCCCTCCCTCTCCCCCCTCTCTCTCTCTCCCTCCCCTCTCTCTCGCTGCCCCCCCTTCTCTCTCTCCCCCCTCCCTCTCTCGCTGTCGCGGCAGTGGCAGCGGCCCCCCCCTCTCTCTCTCTCCCTCCCCTCTCTCTCGTTGCCCCCGCCCCCCCCTTCCCTCTCCCCCCCTCCCCCTCTCTCGCTGTCGCAGCAGCAGCAGCGGCCCCCCCCGTCTCTCTCTCCCCCTCCCCTCTCTCTCGCTGCCCCCGCTCCCCCCCCCTTCCCTCTCCCCCCCTCCCCCTCTCTCGCTATCGTGGCTCCCCCCTCTCTCTCTCCCCTCCCCTCCCCTCCCTCTCCCCCCTCTCTCTCGCTGCCCCCCCTTCTCTCTCTCCCCCCCCTCCCTCTCTCGTTGCTGTAGTAGCGGCAGCGGCCCCCCCTCTCTCTCTCTCCCTCCCCTCTCTCTCGCTGCCCCCCCTTCTCTCTCTCCCCCCTCCCTCCTCTCTCGTTGCCGCGGCAGCGGCCCCCCCTCTCTGTCTCTCCCTCCCCTCTCTCTCGCGCCCCCCCCTCTCTCTCTCCCCCCCTCGTTCCTCTCTTGCTACCGCGGTAGCCCCCCCCCTCCTCTCTCTCCCCCCTCCCCCTCCTCCCTCTCCCTCCCTCTCTCCGCTGCCGCGACAGCCCTCCCCTCCCTCTCCCCTCCCCTCTCTCTCCCCTCCCCTCCCCTCTCTCCCCCCCTCTCCGCTGCCGCGGCAGCGGCCTCCCCCTCCCCTCTCTCTCTCCCCCCCCTCGTGGCTTCCCCCCTCTCTCCCCTCTCTTCCCCCCCTCCCCCTTCTCTCCCCCCTCCCTTTCTCTCCCCTCTCTTTCCCCCCCCTTCTCTCCTCTCTCTCCCTCTCTCTTTCTCTCTCTCTTTTGCTGCCGAGGCAGCAAGACTCTCTCTCTTATATTCTCTCTCTAAAAATCTTTCCTTCACTTTTCTCTCTCTATAATAAAATTTCAAAGAATACAAATTTTAAAAAAAGTTGAAATCGATGCTTGTGCTTGCTTTTGCTCTTCCTCCTCTTTTTGCTTCTCCTCTTGCTCTTCCTTGTTGAAATGAGAGAAACAATGAGAGAAGGAGAGTATATATAAGAAAAACTAGGGTTTTAAGTGCTTCTCTCTCATTGGTCCTTCTATAACATTATCTCCTCTCCCATTGGCCTCTCTATTAGATTATCTTCTCTCTCTCTCCCACCCACTCCCAGCCTCCCACCCCATTCCCACTCCCACTCCCACCCCCATCCTCCCACCCCACCTCCCCCATTCTCACTCCCACGCCCACGCCCATTCTTTCACCTTCCCCATTCCCACTCCCTCTCCTACTCCCATCCTCCCACCCCACCCCTCCCACTCCCACCCTCACCCCACCCCCACCTCCCCCATTCCCACTCCCACTCCCACTCCCATTCTCCCACCCACTCCCATCCTCCCACCTACACCTCTCACTCCCACTCCCATCCTCCCACCCCCACCCCTCCCCCCCCATTCCCACTCCCACTCCCATTCTCCCACCCTTATCCTCCCACCTCACCCCTCCCACTCCCATCCTCCCACTCCCTCTCCCACTCCCACTCCCACTCCCATTTTCCCACCCCCCCACCTCCCCCATTCCCACTCCCACTCCCATTTTCCCACCCCCCCCCACCTCCCCCATTCCCACTCCCTCCCCCATCCTCCCACCCCACCCCTCCCACCCCCACCTCCCCCATTCCCACTCCCATCCTCCCACCTCACCCCTCCCACTTCCACCCCCACCTCCCCCATTCCCACTCCCTCTCCCACTCCCATCCTCCCACTCCCACTCCCCACCCCTCCCACTCCCACTCCCATCCTCCCACCCTCACCCCACCCCCACCTCCCCCATTCCCACTCCCTCTCCCACTCCCACTCCCATTCTCCCACCCCCACCCCCACCTCCCCCATTCCCACTCCCTCTCCCACTCCCACTCCCATTCTCCCACCCCCACCCCCACCCCCACCTCCCCCATTCCCACTCCCTCTCCCACTCCCACTCCCATCCTCCCACCCCCACCCCCACCCCCACCCCCACCGCCCCCATTCCCACTCCCTCTCCCACTCTCCCTTTCTCCCACTACCACCCTCCCAACTATCAATTCCACTATTACTTATGAATTCTAATTAAAACTATTACTTAAATAAATGATATTACTTGAAAACACTCATAGGATTTAAGGTTTAGGATTTCATGGTTTGGGTTTAGGATTTGGGGTTTGGTGAGTTAGGGTTTAGGGTTTAGGGTTTAGGGTTCAAGGTTTGAGGGTTAAGGTTTGGGGGTTAGGGTTTAGAGTTTGGTGGTTTAGGGTTTAGGGTTTGGGGGTTAGGGTTTAGGATTTAGGGTTTAGGGTTTAGGATTTAGGATTTAGGGTTTAGGGTTTGGGGGTTAGGGTTTAGGGTTTAGGGTTTGGGGGTTAGGGTTTAGGGTTTGGGAGTTAGAGTTTAAGGTTTAGGGTTTAGGGTTTGGGGTTTAGGGTTTGGGGTTTAGGGTTTAGGGTTTGGGAGTTAGGGTTTTGGGTTTAGGGTTTAGGGTTTAGCGTTTGGGAGTTAGGGTTTAGCTTCTAGGGTTTAGGGTATAGGGTTTGGGAGTTAGGGTTTAGGGTTTAGGGTTTAGGGTTTAGGGTTTGGGGGTTAGGGTTTAGGGTTTGGGAGTTAGAGTTTAAGGTTTAGGGTTTAGGGTTTGGGGTTTAGGGTTTAGGGTTTAGGGTTTAGGGTTTAGGAGTTAGGGTTTAGGGTTTAGGATTTAGGGTTTAGGAGTTAGGGTTTAGGGTTTGGGGGTTAGGGTTTAGAGTTTAGGGTTTAGGGGTTAGGGTCTAGGGTTTAGGGTTTAGGGTTTAGGGTTTAGGAGTTAGGGATTAGAGTTTAGGGTTGGGGGTTAGGGTTTAGGGTTTGGGAGATACGGGTTAGGGTTTGGGGTTTGGGAGTTAGGGTTTAGGGTTTAGGGTTTGGGGGTTAGGGATAAGGGTTTAGGGTTTAGGGTTTAGGGTTTGGGAGTTAGGGTTTAGGGCTTAGGAGTTAGGGTTTAGGGTTTGGGGTTTAGGGTTTAGGGTTTGGGAGTTAGGGTTTGGGGTTTGGGGGTTAGGGTTTAGGGTTTAGGGTTTGGGGGTTAGGGTTTAGGGTTTAGGGTTTGGGAGTTAGGGTTTAGGATTTAGGATTTAGGGTTTAGGGTTGTTATTGGTTAGGGTTTAGGGTTGTTTTGGTTTACGGTTTAGGGAAACAGACTACCCAACCTCAACCGTGTTGCTCTCCCAAACCCTGTTGTAGGCTCCGTGTAGGTGTGGACAGGCTTAAACAGGCTGGCGCAGGCAGGCTCACGATTCAAGGAGCTGCTTCAAGGCACTAGGCAAGGCTGTGGTACAAACTCAATACTGTCTCACTCATTAGCACCCCCCTCAGCACAGGTTTCACTGACAACAGTGAATTGAGAATGTTGTTAGATAATTTTAGGGACGTATTCCCACATCACCAGTCAATTAAGTATGTGTGTGATGGATCAGAATTAAGGGGAAGGAAAGCTAGATGGGCAGAATTAATGCAAGATTTTGATTTCAAAATACGTTATCGCAAGGGTTCGTTGAATAGTGTGGCAGATGCCTTAAGTCGATTCTTGTTAATTACCGAAACAACAAATGAAGAAAGTGAAATCAAAACACACTGATAGACATCATAATGAGAACTGTTTAATATATTCCGAAGCTGCATCGCAGATATAATAGGCCCCTGAGAAGAGGGAATTTTATCACACTGAATACAAAATTGGGCGTCCTTATCTATAAAAGAAAGCGTATGCTCCGTCCATCCGATCTGAATATTGTGGGTTTTAAACCACTCTATCCCGATCAACAAGTCTATAAATCATTAATAAAGTAGATTATTGAGAAGAGACTAATGTTCTTTATAATGGTTGTTATAGCTTGTTTGCAAAGGAAACTCACAAAGGAGATGGCTACAAAATTTATTCTGGGGATGGAGGTGATTTTATGTCGCAAAAGAGAAGTAGTTGCATTTGCTACAATCCATGAAAGTGATCCAAATTCTATTTGTCACTTTAGAAGACTTGGCGAAGATAAGGTGGCGGTTATAGTATCAAGGATTCTTAGTGCACATGTTGAGCTAAAGCATAAGTGTGGGGATATGGAAATCCTTGGAGATGTTATGCCCTATAATACTTCTAACAAAGCATTTATTGCATGGGACAGAGATGAGACTTATCCAACACATGTCATCAGGAATACAAAGTGCATATCTTTGGATTTTAGAGTGGGAGATATTTTACAAATGTTATCATTTACAAATAAGTATGTAGCAGAAGGTCAAGTCTTCGGATTTGAACAAGTTGAACACTAGACATTTGCGCAGATGAGAATTCAAAAAGTTACTGATGATGGTATGGATGATAACTCAATGTCATTGGATGGTCCCTACTATGAGGTAGGTAAGGATTTGAGATGGAGCATGCAATTTTTAAAGATTGGAAAAACTCGGCATGTGGTTTTTAATGATAAACATAATGTATACTACAACATCAAAGAATTGAAAGAATATGCCAATGTACCAAGCTCTATTCCTTCAGAGATGGATGATTCCAATGCACTCAACTATAGCACTGACGTCTTATTAGAAGTCGATGAGTTCATTGGTACCGAGAAAGAAAAATATTTCACAAGTGATGCCTTATCCGGGGTGGATGAGTTCATGCACATTGAGAACTTGGGCAAAGATGTCAAAAGTGTTATATCTTCAAGCATGGATGGCTTCATGGATACTGATAAAGTTCTTGGAGTCAAAGCAGGTAACTATGGAATTATGGAAATCATGCACGATAGTATAATGAGTGATGTTCTCTCTGGAGTAGAGGAGTTTCAAGACTATGGAGTTATGAAATCCATAGAAAGTGCATCAATGAGCGATGTTCTCTCAGGAATAGATGAGTTTGAAGATCATTTTGGACACTCTATCACCACTGACTATGAAGTTATGAAATCCATAGAAAGTGCATCAATGAGTGATGTTCTCTCAGGAATAGATGAGTTTGAAGATCATTCGGGACACTCTAATGCCATTGTGACAAGTGGTTCTACGATTGTATCAAAAAAAGGGATGAGATCAACAAAGGACTATTCGGTGTTTGACTTTGATTGTGAACTTGTAAATGTTACAAATGGTTTGACGAATGTATTAAAAGCAAGGATGACATCAACAAAGGAATATTCAGTATTTGACTGTCAGAGTGATAAGATCAAGGATGCAACATCTCATGAAAACAACGTGACAAATAAATCTTACAAGGAGAACTACACAAATCCAAATAAGAATGTACAGAAGGTCCCAAAACGGACATACAGATGCATGAAAAGACAACGAGTGCAGGCAGATCCAGAAAAGCAACCAAAGAGAATAAGAGTAATGAATTTTCTGTTATGCTAAAAGCAATGCGATCTACATGCTATAAGCATACATGTATGCGATCCATTAACTTACATGACATCAAGGGTTGTAGAGAACATGTCTGGCAAAGGAAAGGAAGCAGAAGAAATGAATACCTACTCACGAGATTGTCTTGCTTTCTTGTAAATGATAAGAGAAGGCGAAGTTCAGGACATCAAATAAGGCCTCTTATAAATGGAAAAAGTATATGCAATAATGCATATCGCATTATTATAGGATTATCACATGGCACATATTGGAATTTGGCTAATAAAGCAAAATATGGAGTTAAATTTAACATTCATGCAAACATAGGAAGGCCCAAAACAAGAGCCTCAACGGTTGCGGCAACAGCAATTTTGAAAGATTACATTTATGAAAATGCTTTACCGCAACCCCACCTATCAGAAATGCATCTTCTGATAGGTTTGACCAAAAAATAAGTATTTAACTCTATTGGAGAAACATAGAGGCAAAGAGGGCATGCACCGGCATCTTTTCATACTTTGTATACTGTTTGGAAAAAAAGCTTTGGACATGTTAAAATCCCAAAGAGGCAAAAAATGTCAAAGTGCAACAACTGTGATGATCTAAAGCGAGCACTTGAGAGTGCAACATCTCCAGAACAAAAAGAAGCTTACAAAAGAAAGAGAGAATTTCATCATGGACTTGTTCGACATTCTAGAATAAAATATGCATTTTGGAAGGAGCAAGCTATTTCTCACCCAATGAGTACATGTGCATTATTGTAGATGGTATGGATCAAAATACAACAACATTAGCTCGATTCGTTAACACTCCACCTAAGCTACAAGGCAAATACTTTTTAAAGACACATCTATGTGGAGTGTTAGTGCATGGATTTAAGTTTTTTGCAAACATATGGATTGATTCCTTGCATCTACACGATAGCAATCAAGTTGTAACATCCGTTATGAAGACAATTCACAATGTACATGCAGAAAAAGGTCGCCTACCAGCAACTTTGAGAATACAAGCAGACAATTGCGGACGAGAGAATAAGAATGTACTCTTCTTTGCATTTTGCTCAATGCTAATCGCTCATAGAATCTTCAATGAGATTGAAGTTGGGTTTTTGTTGGTTGGGCACACACATGAGGATATCGATCAGGCATTTAGCACAGTTTCAAGAGAACTAAAACACAAGGACATGGAGACAATGGATGACTTGATAAGAAAATGTGGGAGGCAAGTTGGTGGCCGTAAGGAAGGAACAATATGCTCAATGGTTGAGAGGATGTATGATTGGAAGAGCTTTATTCTACCTTTCATACAAAAAGGTGGTGATGCCCTGATTGGTCATAGCGCTCCACACTATTTTTGATTTTTCTTAAAGGATGAAAAACCAGTGATGCAATGGCAACACTATTCTCTTGATACAAAATGGGAACCTGAAGAACCTTACTCTCTCTTAACTTCAATCCCGAGCAAAGAAATGCATCCAACATGGGCTCCTATAAAAGAATTCAACGAGAAATCCAAAGGTGAAATAGAAGGCTTAAAAGCTTTTATTGCATACAAAGAGGAAATGCTCCGGAGATTTCCTGATTGGAAGCCCTCTTGGAAGGAACACACTACTCTTGTAATTAGCAAGACCTACCAATTGATAAAGGACCTTGCAAAAATGCGAGAAGATGATATTAAGGCAGAACGGCCTTTATTTTGGCCAAATGTTGGTAATGACTTGCGTCTAGCATGTGGTCTCTTTGAAAATGAGTTTGAATCGTTGCTCCCACATCCATATTGTGGACCCAAGAAGAGAGAGTTTATGCCACAAATAGACATAGATGTCCATTGTTTTGTTGCAGTTCGACCATCGGATGATGAACATGAGAACGTGAAGTTTTGGGTTGTGAAAGTAGTTGACGTGAGCATGGATGACCGGGGGAGAGCTACAACATTTACAGCGGTATGGTATGAGCCAAGGGGCAGGAAGGAGAACCAAGATAATAGTACATCGTATAGAAGTTATTTGAAAAAGGAATGGGTCCCAAACCATGAAGTAATTTCAAGACTTTCCACAGAGACAGTCATAGTATCCTGGAAATCAAGGTCAAAGAAAACAAAGAAGCACATGGGGTATGATGTAGAAGACAAAATAAAAT
This sequence comes from Dipteris shenzhenensis, assembly GCF_047967505.1. Lineage (NCBI taxonomy): Eukaryota > Viridiplantae > Streptophyta > Polypodiopsida > Gleicheniales > Dipteridaceae > Dipteris > Dipteris shenzhenensis. The sequence continues at coordinate 23,969,340 of NC_141602.1, read as the reverse complement.
TACCGCAACCAATTATTATGCACATTACAGAGTTCACAAAGATGCTCGCCCGGGAGGAAGTAGAAGGAGATAGTGCAAATGAAGAATGCCCATGATAACACCATTCAAATATCGAGAAAGAGTGAAGGTGGTGGTGGTTGTCAGCAGATGAGAGTGAATGAAGATGGCACCCAAGCGACAAGTGATGACAGAAAGGACATTCTAAACAAGCAAATGTTTGGATCGCTCATTTCTGTGATCATGATAGAAAAGGACATTCAAACAAGCAAATGTTTAGATCGCCCATTTGTACTAAACTCATTGTAAAGGAAAAATTAAATTATTGAAAAGGCCACAGGAGATCCTTTGTACAAAGACTCATCCAGAGCAATATTTGTTGTAAAACTTATGACATGATAATGTAAAATTACAAGCATAGCTATTGCTATTTTTTGGAGTACAAAAGAGGCTTCCATCATGTCTCATGTGTATATAAACCTTTTAATTTCTTGAATATTCAAGAGTGTTATAGTTTTCTGCATTGAAAGTAAAAAGAGTCTTACAGGTCTCTTATGTATACATTTTTAAAATGGTGTGAATCCTCAATAGCATGGTTTTTCATGGATTTAAACTAATAACTCGGATTTTTTATTTTAAGAATATGATTCTTATAAACAAGAAATACAAATTTAGGATTTAATAGTAGTTTTTGCATTATTTGTACAACATTGTAGAGAGATATTTTGAAATGTCTTATGTGAAAATGATAGTGCCAGAAAGTAAACTTTTGATTCTCGAATGACAGTTTCATAAAGTAAACTTTTCAGTTGGGAAGGATTTTAAGGAATAGTCCAAAAGTAGAGATATGAGTCCAAAATTAATGAAATGAGCATTTTTCTTTGATTTCTCCTTGATCCATCAAGCATTGGCCTTTCAAATTCACCAACAGTAGGCTTTAGGCATGGACCAACTTGTGCTAGAAGGGCTCTAGCAATGGTTGAGTAGAAAGGAAGAATTGCATGATTTGTCATCAGAGCTTGCTTGGATCAATGCGCGTGATTTACTTCATCTCGAGCTAAGCCATTTTTGAAGAGGAAGGAGGAAGAAAGCTCAAAAGGAGATGGTGGAGAAGATGATGAGATGGCACTACCAAAATGGGTTCTCCAAAGCCTACCAGCTTTGATACCAAATGCAAAAGAGTGTGGGGTAGAAGAGATGCATCATGGCACAAAGAGTGAGAGCACAAGTGAGGAAAAATACATGTATTAGAATGAAGGAATGACCTCCATTTTATAGAAAGAGAGGATGGTGTAGGCACCTCCCCTACATCAGTGGCAATTAGCCCCTACATTAGTGGGATTGGCCTAAATCAAAGGAACCTCCCATGTGGGGGCCTTTAGCTTACATCATCACTTAGGTCACACACTAGACACATCATAGCACTAGATGTGCTTCTACAACACATGCACAACCATATGACTGCTAGTGGATGCACACATGCACCTAGCAAGCCCTTGCCCTTGATCACACATATCCCAACACTGCTATTGCCTAATTTGTAAGAATAAACACACTAGTCTAGATGACATCTATTATAAACCTTTTTTGTCATCATAAACCTTTCAAACTTCAAATACCACTATCTTGGATCTTGATTTAAACCATAGAATTTTTCAACTTGCATACTAATTCTTCCTTTCCTTTGACCTCGTAATGTACCTGTGTGAATCCTTTTGCCACGACCGAGCCTTGTACTTATCCAACATGCTGTTGGACTTGTTTTGGCTACAACATATAAATTTATTGATCCAAATCTCCATGAAGAAAAGTAGTCTTCACATCTTGTTTTTCTATATGCAAGTCCTTAACAACCACAAGAATCAAAATAGTTATGATTTAAGTCATTTAAACAATAGGAAATAATATTTTGTAAAAATCTATACCTTTCTTTGTTGCAAACCCCTTTACAACAATCCTTGCCTTGTGCTCCCATTTTCCTCCATCTTCTTCTTTGACCCTATAAACCCATTTATTCTACAATGTTGTTTCTTCCATAGGCAAACGAAGCAAACCCCAAGCTTGGTTTTGTAGTAAAGATTCCATTTCCTCATTCATGCCTATCTCCCACTCCTTTCTTGATTCTACCTACATTGCTTCTTCATAAGCTCAACAAAAAATAATTAAAAGAAGGAGTAAATCGCTGAGTTATTATACTTACTCTCATATATCTTCTAATTGAATCTGGAGGCATTTGAGGTTCTTCCTGCTATTGATCCTCGTTCTCATTTTTTGCAACTTTTCAAATTTCATCTCCTATGATTTCATCAATAGTTGTGTATTTTGTGTCTACATATTCTTTCTTCCTTTTTAGCAAGCGAACTTTATATGTAACAGTCTCATTGAATAAATCTTTGCTCCTAATGATTTTTTTACTTTCATAATCCCATAGATGATAACCCCCAAACTCACTACCTCCATATCCACCAAAGATGCACTTTTGGATTTTGCCTCAAGCTTTGTTCTCAATTCCTTATCAACATGTGTCATGGACAAATGCTTCACAACCAGAAAGCTTCAAAAAAGAATAGTTAAGGTTTTAACCTATCCATGCCTCTTCTAGAATGCCACCATCAAAAAAACTTAAACACGACCTTCTTATCAAATAAATAATTGTATTCACTACTTCAATCCAAATCTACAAGGGCAACCATGCATGTAGTCTCAATATGCTCCATGATTGTGTTGTTCATCCTCTCTCACACAGGATTTTCTTGTGGCATTTTTGGAGCTGTCATCTCTCTATTGATTCCATTTTATGAACAATAACTATCAAAATATTTGCTACAGTATTCACCTCCATTATCAATATGAGGCCCTTCAACTTCTTTCCTACCTCATTCTCAACCATATCTTTGCATTTCTTAAAAGTTTCAAAGACATCAGATTTTCTTTGAATGCAATAAATCCAAGTTTTTCTAGCTACATCATCAATAAAATTAACATAATAATGAGCACCACCAAGAGATGATACATTAGTAGGACACCATATGTCTATATAATTATGCACATGCTCTAACTTTTATTTCTTCTTTTCTTTTCCAACTCTGAGAAATGTGACTCTCTTTTGTTTTGCATAAACATAGTTCTCACAAAATTCCAAAACAACCTGCTTCAAACCTGGCAACAACTTTCTTGAGTGAAAAATCTGTATCCTCTACTCACTCATGTGTCCAAGCTTGTGATGAAACAAAGTTGTATCTACTCTTGTAGAAGCTAAAGCAATAGAGAAGTAAGAATTATTGGTACATAAATACAATGTACCTAAGTTTGGTCCTTTTGCTCTATTACCATTGAAACTTTAGTGACCTTCCACAAATTTCTAGAAAATGTGTATGTGCACTGTTCATCATCCAATCATCCTACTAAAATCAAGTTTCTTCTTAAATTAGGAGCATGCCTTACGTCCTTTAGCAACCATTAGTTTTGATTTCACAATTTTATTAGCACCTTTCCCTTTTCCAAAAATCTTCAATGCTTCATCATCACCTAAATCAACTTCTCCGAAATCACCTGTAACATAGTCTTGCAAATATTATCCTAGAGTTGTAGCATGAAGTTGTAGCATGAAATGAAGCTACTGAGTCCACTAACCATGCATCAATGATAGTATCTAATGAAAGAATTAAGGCATCTTGCAATACATTACTTGCAACATTCTCTTCCTACATATTCTCTTGTTGTCCATCTCCTTCCTTTTTTTTTGAGCCTCCTTCTCAGAAACTTCAAGTATGATAGACCCTGCGGAGCCCCTAAATGGAAGGACTATCCCCTTCTCTTAGCCATAGTGAATCTAGAACCATGCACAACCAAAGGGAGCCAGCTTTGGAAAACTCTATGGTGGGCCTTGAACAGATAAAATGTCACATTATCCTCTCTAGAAAAGGGAGCTTTATGGCTTTAGATTCAATCTTAGTTGATACCTTCTTCATCAAACAACAATTAAGTGATGATGACTTCCTGAGGGCATGGCATTTGGTAAAGAAAGGGTTATCTTATTGGGAAGATGCATGGGACAAGACCAACTTTAGGTGGAAGACATGGTTGGAGATAAGAAGAGAATTTAGACTCAACAATGCAGATCAAGAGTTGATTATGAGAAAAATATAGCTGTGGGAGGAAGAGATCATTCAGAAAGGGGCCAGGGTCCTTAACTTCTCGAGAGAGTTTGGCTAGGTAGGCAACTCATCCCTCTTACCTATTCCCACTCCCTCTAAAGGCATTGAAGAGATTGTGACTAAACTTAATGCTAGATGGAACAGTTTTGATAATGAAAGGAAATGGGGTAACTGATTTGAGATGATCTAGGATAGAAGAATCCCAGAGAAAATCTCCACTTTGTTATGGTTAATTCTTCAGAAGGATGTCTGGACTAACTACAAGAGCCTAAGAATTGGTAAGGGACATGGTACATGCAAGCACTATTTGGGTATCAAGGAGGACATATTCCATTTGTTTATAGCTTTCCCAGAGCAAGAAAGGTCTAGAAGTTTGTGCAGTTAAGGATAGGGGAACCAATAAATTGGAGGTCTATTCTTTTGGGAGATGCACTCAAACTTCCTTATGATACATGGGTACACATCAGGGCACATGCATTATGGTTTATTTGGATTTCCAAAAATACTTTCAATTCAATGAAGAGGTCATGCATGCTGATCAAATCTTTTTTAATTGGTATGAAAGCTATTCTCCTACTAACTGATCACTATTTGCAGTGGTCCAAGCCAAGTTCTTATTGGACCAAGAATTTCATAACTATAATGATCAGGTCTAACAACTACATGCAAAGGTTGAAGACCACATCAAGGATGCAGGGAGGTGTACCAATTCAAGGGTTGACCTGCAAGCATAATAATATAATCAACTATAAACTTATGAGCCCCTCACACCTAACTTATTCCCTTCCCTTGCTAATCCTACCCTCAAGGAATACCAAGATGCTCAAACCATTTGCCCAGTTCTTCCCCCCTCCCCTCTGATTCCCCTTCCACAACTAACACTCTTCCATATTTCTCCCCCATGTCCCCAGATTCTCTCCCTGGCCCATCATCACCTCCGACACTACTTGTGCTGCCATTAGAAGAAAATGAACTAGTATTTTATTTTGAACATCAGGATTTGGATAATCCAATCCACATTCCCATGCCAAATTCCAATGATGGGTATGATTTTGATGTGATACCACTTCCCAATAACCCCAACAAGGATTTCTAGAGAAAATATCATGATATGAAAACTCGAGGTGGATCAACCCTGGACAACAACTTCCCTACCAACATTTGTTAGTGCCAAGTTACTGAAGATTGGGTAAGCAAGTTGGATCCCCAACCTGATTGGAACCGTTCCAAGCTCTTTGATGTAATCTTCTTGAAAGAGTACCTGCACACACCGCCATGTCTCAAAACCCATCCCAAGTTCTATGGAGTTCCATGACATCACAGATGGGATGCCAACGTACACACTTTGGGTGAAGATCGCACCACTAATTGGCCAATGGTTGATCCATACTCTTGTGTAGAATGGAATATCCAAGGCACACTTATCTAAGCACTTCAACAGCACAAGCAAATAATGTGCGACAACATTGACTGCATCCTTCGCCAAAGTGCTACCTTCTGTAAAACATTGGAATGCATTTTGGAGATCCCCAGCCACATCAACCGCCATTTTTCTCCACTCAGTTTCAATCCTAATGAATGGATCGATGCTTAGATTGCAAACCAACTCTACCATAGAGTCATCTTCTTAAAAGCACGCCACATATCTCTGTTCGAACAAATGGTGTATACTGTCTACTTGGAAACAGAGAAAAATATTATATGGTGCCAAGGCTTTATAGCAGCATTGACTAGCATGACACAAGTTCCACAACCACTAGATTACACGCATGGCATCCCAGCTCCATGATCACAATAAATGATAACCCGAGCCATAACCTGATGATAGGTAATAAAATGGATCTGAGAGTATGTTGTCCTTGTGCCAACATGGACTTAGGTAGCATAGAATGTGTGTGTAGAGTAGCAAAAAAGCTCCGCTTGTACTTGCATAAGGCTAGGAATAATCTCTCTTAGGAATCCACATGCATGTTTTACATTCGAGTTCTACATGCAACTCCTACATGCAACAGGCAACTTGTACCTCCTACATGCAACTTCTATATGCAAGTTCTACATGTAGAGAGAGAATGTCTTACAATTCCTACATGTAGAGAGAAACTCTCCAACTTGTATAAATACCCCATAATGGAATGAAGCCCACACTCTTTGGGACATTGTGTTGAGTTCTACTTTGGTATTCCAAGAAATTGTCTCCAAGTGTCCATGCTTCCTTGCACTCCATGTCCAAAGCATGTCCTAACCTTGCAACTCCTCCTCCTCCCTCTCCCTCCTCCTCCGTCTCCCTCCTCCTCGCTCCTCACCCTCCCTCTCCTCCTCCCTTCTCCCTTCTCCTCCTCCCCATGCTCTTACACCTTCTTCCTCTCCCACTCCTATGCTCCCCCTAAACCCTTAGTCCCTCAACCTTTGACCTCCATGATCTACGAGGGAGATGAGTTCTCTGCCATGTACTCTACCTTGAACCCTCAATACTCCTTTTGAACCCTAAATCTCTTCTAGACCTTGGAACCTCCTTAACCTTGGAGCCTCCTTTTTAATCTTGAACCTCCCTCTTACCCTCAAACTCTTCCTAAACCCTTCAATCCTCAATCAAGGGAAAAGCCTTCATTCCCCAATCATGATGATGCACATCTCTTTCACACATGCATGCACTATGTTTTCTTACCACCCTTAAGCCTATGTCTCTCATTGGAATATGACCCCAGGTCCTAAGCTACACTTATACTACACTTATACTACAAATGATGACACCGATATATCTGTAGGTGGCAAAAAGCCTCGGAACCCTGTATACTCAGAATACCCTACTCTTCTCATAGAAGCCATGGAAAAGATCCAACACAGATGTGCATTGGATACATGGAGGTTTAAATAACACACCTCAATGCATGTTTTTTTCATGATTGTGCATGACACTAAGTGAAAAACATGGTTTGATGGGTAATCGACCATGGAACCAAATCCAATGAACTTTTTAGGTGCCTTAAAATAGGTGGGATTAATAAGTGTGCAAATCATGATGCCCATCGGATACATGCGACTTCAAATAACACACCTCGGAGCATGTTGTTGGCAATTGTGGATGATACTAGGTGAAAAAAATGGTTTGATGTGTGACCGACCGTGCGAACCAAATTTGGTGGGCAAAATACTTTGAAACTACCTCAAAATATGTGGTATTGACATGCATGCAAAGGGGGATTCCCATCAGATATGTGCAGGTTTGAATAGCACACCTCGAGGCATGTTGGTTTGACGATTATGCACGACAGTAGGTGAAAAACATGGTTTAACGCATGATCGACTATACAAACCACATACGATGGGCATGAAACTTTGTACATGACTCAAAACAGGTTGGATAGATGCACATGCAAAGGGATATGCTCATTGGATACGTGGGACTTTGAATCACACACCTCGAGTATGTTTTTTTATGATTATGCATGACAGTAGGTGAAAAACATGGTTTGATGAGTGATCTATCTTGTGAATCACATTTGATGGGAAAAATAATTTGCACGTGCCTCCACATAGTTGGGTTTGCATGTGTACAAAATAGGATGCCCATCTGATATGTGCAGGTTTGAATAACACACCTCGAGGCATGTATTTTCACGAAATCGTACATGACACTAGGTGAAAAACAAGGTTTCATGGGTGATCAACCATGTGAACCACATCTGATGGGCACAATACATTGCAAGTTCCTTGAAATAGGTGGTATTGATGCATGTGCAAAGAGTCATGCCCATCGGATACATGCAGGTGTTAGTAACACACCTTGAGGCATGTTTTTGGATGACTGTACACTAGGTGAAAAACATGATTTAATGCGTGATCAAAGATGCAAACCAAATCCGATGGGCATGAAGCTTTGCACGTGCCTCAAAATAGATGATATTGACATGTGTGAAAAGTGTGGTGCTCATCAGATACTTGCATGTGTGACTAACACTTCTAGAAGCAGGTTTTTTTACAATTGTGTAGTATACTAGGTGAAAAACATGGTTTGATGTGTGATCAACAATAAGAACCACATCGGATGGATAGCATTCTTTTTATATACCTTAACATAGGGTGTATTTATGTGCCTACAAAACTAGATGCCCATCGAATACATGTGCCTTCGAATAACACACCTTGGAGCGGTTTTTTTAACGATTGTGCATGACACTAGGTGATAAAAATGGTATGATAGGTAATCGTCAACCATATGAACCACATCCGATGGGCACCATACTTTTCATAGGTCTCCACACAGGTGGTATTGATACGCATGCAAAGAGGCATGTTTTTTTATGATTGTGCATGATACTAGGTGAAAAACATGGTTTAATGTAAGATCGACCATCTGAACTACATCCAGTGGGTACCATAATTTGAACATTCCTCACCATAGGTATGATTAACATGCGTGCAAAGGGGTCATCCATGAGATACGTACAAGTTCAAATAATACACATGCAAGCGTGTTTTTTGGCCATTATGCATGACACTAGGTGAAAAATATTGTATAATGTGTGATCAACCATGCAAACCATATATGATGGGTATGGTACTTTGCATGTAACTCAAAGAAATTGTAATTGACATGCATGACAAGGGGTATTTCCATCAGATACATGGAGGCACAAATAACACACCTGCAAGCGTGTTTTTTGAGGATTATGCATGACACTAGGTGAAAAACATGGTTTAATGCATGATCAACCATACAAACCACATCATATGGGCATGATAATTTTCACATGCCTATAAATAGGTGGTATTGACATGCATGCAAAGAGGGATGCCCATCGGATACATGTGACTTTGAATAACACACATGGGAGCACGTTTTTTTATGATTGTGCATGAGACTCAGTGAAAAACATGGTTTGATGGGTGATCGACCCTGCGAACCACATCCGATTGGCATGATACTTTGCACATGCCTTGACATAGAGGGTATTGACATGCATACAAAGGGGCATGCATGCACATCGATACATGTAGGTTTGAATAACAAACCTTGAGGCATGTTTTTTGTTGATTGTGCATGAGACTAGATGAAAAACATCGTTTAATGCGTGATCAACCATACAAACCACATCCTTGTTGGTTCATACAGAAAGCAATGAGGCACAATGAACAAATCGTTATTTAAGAGCAGTTACATATATAGGCAACTTCCTCCATGTTGGTAGATCCCAGATCCACAATCATCTCCATGATCATCTCAATCAGTCACCTCCTATGATCACTCACACAACACACCAACCTGACATACCTAACTACCAAGTCACTAGAATCTTCTAGCACCCCTACACTTACACACTCCTTACATAGGACTCCAAGCCCACAGGCATACACACACACACATCAATTTGCCCCTTCATTCCCCCCACAAATTGATGACCTCATCCCTCATTAGTAATACATGGGATGCTCCATGGCTTGCCCACCATCATGTGGCAACACACATGGCCCCAACCTATGACTCACTCTTAGGATTCTTGGTTTACAACTGGGACATAGAAAATGACTATGTATGAAAAGCCCAATGAGTCCAACAAGGAAAGAATCTCAAAAGACTAACAATCATTTAAGGATGGACTATCCATGGTAGAGAACCATTATTGACCTCACACACACATAACTTAGAAAACAAATGGATTCTCACCCTTGTCAAAATTGACTTGGGTGTTGTAAGTAGTGAGAGCTTTAACATTCTCTGATTATTCTTCTTCTTCAAGCTCTACTTCTTCAACAAGATTGGCTGAACATCTGGGAAGTAGCAAGCTAAGGGTGTCCACTTTTTGTTCACTCCCCAATCCTTAGGAGGTGGAAAAACAAGCTTTTTAGCACACAAAAATGCAAATCTCACCTACTTTCCTATGGATCTAGTCTTTGAAGTCTTTGAACACAACATCACACATGTTATTGTGCACACAATTGTATAGTTTGATCGAAAATTCGATGCACACACAAAAAATTCCTTTGTGTCACACGGCATGGTTCTAGGGTGGTCACACCTTTGTCACGAAGAAAGAGTGTCATATTAGATTCTAAATTTCTCACTCATTTTAGATTAAATGTTATTGAAACTTTGTAGGTGGTCTCTTTACATTATCTAGAGCTTAATTTGATTTATTGATAATTTTTTGAATGATTTATCTAATTATAAATAATTATTTATAATAAATAAAGTCATAAAATACATGCATTTTAGTAGCACACAACATTTTTTTAGTATTTTGAATAATTAAGCAAATCCAATTGGTGGAAGGTTAGTAGACACATAAGGGTGTGTGGTTGAATCATCAAATCCCAAATCCAATGGTTAGATTTAGGAAGATTGAAGTTTAATTCTTACTTTTACTCCTTAGAGGATCAATAAAGAATATTAAAAATAAATCTACTAATTCTCAAACATGACCAAACATTTCAAAAATGTCAATATTTTTAGTCCTCTGCATGATGAATAAGAGGAAAAAAATTTTCTTAAATTTGAGTAAGGGAAACGTATGATATGGTCTCCAAGAGTGAAATCTCCCTTTTGTGGGGGAAAAAGGGCCACCCAAGCCTAATACCAAGACAAGGTAGGCTTGGTGAGGTAGGCTAGAGCATCACTGACCTAGTGGCAAGCCTTTGGAGTGTGCATGCTTCCCATGCGGAAGGTTGAGTCATCTATTTTTGCCTTGCAACCATGCCACGTTGTTAGACCGCGTGGTGCCATGTCATCAAGGAGATGTGACATCACTCCTTGCCATGTCACCTTACATTGCCACACGTGCTACCACATCAGCCACATGTGCCACCTCATCATTCCACATCATAGGAACTCTTGGAGCCATGTCATCACACCTTGCCACCTTGGCATACCTCATCAACCTTGCCACATCACCAATCCCTCCACCTCAATTTGCCATGTCAATCTACCACCTCATGAATGCCAACTCATCATGCCACATCACATTTCCACGTCATGGAAGAGACTCATGTATTCCACACCATATTGCCACATCATGACCATGCATGGTGCCACATCAGCCACATGTATACACATCACGATGTGCGCGAGGCATAGAATACCTCGATTGAGGTTTATGACCATGATGTGCGAGGTATAGAATACCTCGATTGAGGTTTATGACCTGTGTGAGGCATAGAATACCTCGATCGAGGTATATGACCATGGGGCATAGTACCTTGATCGAGGTTTATGACCTGCGGCATTGAATACCTCGATCAAGGTATATGACTGACCTAGGCAAAGCATACCTCGATCGAGGTTTATGACCATGATCGAGGTATTTGGAGGTACAAAACTAGAATAAAATCAAACGATGCAAATATTTGAAATTAACATTGGATTCCAGCCAATTAGTTTCAATCTTAGCACCTTCTCCACCAATAATAATCAAGAGCAATCTGGTGGATGAGTTGAGGCTCTCTATAAGACGCCACGTTTTGGTTCATTTCACCCATTCTTAGTCATTCTTGCCTCCTCAACGTGGAAGGTATAATGCGTAGATTTTTACAAATCCCTACTAGCACGACTAAACCCTAAACCCTAAAATTTATTGGGGATGAAACTTCGCATGGCTCTTAGGCTACCCGAGACGTACATCCATGCAAGATTTGGTCTCCAACTGATTTGGTATGCACCACGTGGAAGGTATAATGCATACATTTTTACAATCCCTACTAGTACGACTAAACCCTAAACCCTAAACCATAAACCCTAAGAAACCCTAAACCCTAAAGCCTAAATCCTAAAAAACCCTAAACCCTATTGGGGATGAAACTTTGCATGGCTCTTAGGCTACCCTAGACGTACATTTATGCAAGATTTGGTCTCTAACTGATTTGGTATGTGCCACATGGAAGGTATAATGCGTACATTTTTGCAAGCACTCCCTACTAGTGACTGCATATGAAAAATGGCACACGTACTAACCAAATATGCATGTGGAATTATCTGTTGGGGATTAAACTTTGCACGGCTCTTAGGCTACCCTAGACGTACATCCATGCAAGATTTGGTCTCCAACTGATTTAGTATGCACCACGTGGAAGGTATAATGCATACATCCACGCAAGATTTGGTCACCAACTGATTTTGTATGTGCCACGTGGAAGATATAATCCCTACTAGTGACTAGGTATGAAAAATGGCAAGCATTGATATATACAAAATTCAATATGATATTCAAAATGATAAATTTCATAGCATGAGAGAGCTCTAGAAAGAGAGAGATAGAGAGAGCGAGAGAGAGACCTTATAATTGAACACCTTTTCAATGCTTAATGTTTACAATTACAACACACGGCATTATTTTTAAAATACCTTATGTATTAGATGTGTGATGAGATATCTGAAATTCAAAATCATACTCTTAATTTTAAATACGCACGTGGGGATGAAACCTCACACGGCTCTTAGGTTTAGTGTAATAATTGCAAGCATTGATATATATGAAATTCAATATGATATTCAAAATGATAAAGTTCATAGCACAAGAGAGAGAGAGAGAGAGAGAAAGAGAGAGAGAGAGAGAGAGAGAGAGAGAGAGAGAGAGAGAGAGATGTTGGAAGGCTGAAAGGAAAGGAAAGAGTGGACACAAACTCAGAATACTTGCATTACTTGGTTGTAGAATGAAGAAGAGTGAGGTCCTTAAGTAGGCACCTCATACATGCTCACTGACGTCACCGATGACCTCAGAGCTCCACAATCATCTCCTCAATCTACTCCTAGATTCTCTCAATCATCATATGTGGCTCTCCACCACCTAACTGTGCTTGTGGGCACCTAACTGTGCCTTTAGCACTCACACATAGAAACATAAGGTGTGCCTGAGGCATACACCTTGAGATATCCCAACAAACCCCCCCTCAAGGAAATGCCTCGGGCTATGTCAAGGATACATCTAGTCTCATAGTTTCTCATGCCATCTCATGGTGGTCAAGGATAAATCTATGGCTAGGTTCTCATGCTAGCAAGGGTTCCCTTGGGTGTAAGGTAAACAAAAGGGATACAAAAAGACCTTCCAATGGTTATCTCCCCTGCATGTACATGCACACAATGTCTGCAGGAGGTACCATGGAACAAAACATACACATGGCCTACATCATAAGGTGACCAGAGGTGTTTACAAAACACACAAAACACAATAGTTTATTTTCATTCATTTTGGAGGACTATCCAAGTTGAGTACCTTGACATAAAAACAGAGATCTGAAGCATACATAGAGATGTGTTTAAAATGCATAATCTTCAAAGGATGCCTCATCTTGTGGAGGCTCATTAACTGAAAGTAGATTTGCATTTTCTGTCTTTGCTTTGGCTCTGCAAAACTTCTCATTATGGTTGTTCTTGCCACAGTGCTTGCATGGATTAATTTTGAAGCAGTCCTTTGAAAGGTGATTTGTCTTTCCACAGTGATTGCAAGGGGTATACTTGCCATTCTGGACTTTTACAGCATAAGCAGTGTCATTGCCTTTCCTGAGCTCCATATGCCTTTCTTCTTCTTGGAGAGCAGAGATAATACCTTCAAGATTAGGATTAGGAAGATTTTTCAAAGTGCTAACAATGTGATCATAATCTTCAGGCATACTCTTAAGTAACAGCATCATCTGGAGTAATAGGAGAGTTGATAGAAGCTAATTGAGTCATAAGACTCCGCATATAGTTGACATGAGCTACTAAAGTAGTACCACTAGCCATCATCAATTCAAAGAAAAAGATTTTAAGTGATAGTTTAGAGATGTGAGAGCTAGCACCAAAAATCATGTCAAGCTTCTGCCAAGCTTCCGAAGGAGACTCCAAGTCAGAGATATGGTGAATATAATCATCTCCTAAAGCAAGAGCAATGATACCGTATGCTTTTTCTTCTCTAGCTGGATCCCTTGCCAGTCGTGTCAGTGGAGTTGAAGATTCTCTAGCATTGGAGGCCGTAGAAGAAGTGGTAGGAGTCAGTTTGACAAGTCCCCATAAGTTCTCCCTCATCAATGCAAATTTTACCTTCATCTGCCATGTGTGGAAGCCCTTTCCATTGAACTTCTCGAGATTAAATAGGGTAGCCATGAGAGGGTCTAACCCAGATATTGGGCAGTGTCTATCTCTCTTACAAGGAAAAAATAACTGAAAGACTTCCAAAATATGAGCACTTGATGTAGCAAAAACTAGTGACCAATATTCAAACAATGATGCTTCTTCTTACATGCTTCATAGAAGTGGGTGAAATAAATACTTTCCAATCAAAACCAGGTCTAGTAATTCAAAACAAAACTGAAGCCACACTTGTACTGAAGTTATTGAAAGCTTCAAAAAACCAGAAATGCTAGAGTAGCATTTTATGTAGCATCATCTTCAAAAACTTGTCCAAAACTGTCAAAACTGAAAAGCTGAACTTGGAGGGCTTGTAGCTCACTCTTCAAAGCAAGGAAAAGAGGGCTTTCTAAAGCAAAAGAAAGCTCATATACCAGAGAGGGTCCAGCACAGAGGTTGGACGAAATGGTGCGCACTTTTGCCTGGGAGAGTTGCTACATACTGAAACTGAGTTTTGACGATTTCTCCCTCGTTACTGAACCAAATGACCTGAAAAATGGCTCAAAATCTTTGTCTTGAGGTCGCCCATTTACTCCTAAGAGGGGTCAGGCAATGGCAGAGCAGGCAGGGAGTATTGAGCAACAGAAGAAATTCGCTGTTTGGAGAATGGCAGCCACCACAGACATTTTTTCTTCAATTGCTTGCAGGTGGAAGTTTGCCCATACTAGAGGAGTTTCCAGCTCAGAGGGTTTGGGCAATGGTCGTTTGTAGGTGGAGAACCAAGCTCTCAAAGATTTTGGAAAGAAAGAGGAAAATGAAGAAGAAGAAGATGAAGAAGAAGATGATGATGTGGCAGAAATGGGCTCAAGGGGGATCAAAGGGCTCTGATACCATGTTGGAAGGCTGAAAGGAAAGGAAAGAGTGGACACAAACTCAGAATACTTGCATTACTTGGTTGTAGAATGAAGAAGAGTGAGGTCCTTAAGTAGGCACCTCATACATGCTCACTGACATCACTGATGACCTCAGAGCTCCACAATCATCTCCTCAATCTACTCCTAGATTCTCTCAATCATCCTATGTGGCTCTCCACCACCTAACTGTGCTTGTGGGCACCTAACTGTGCCTTTAGCACTCACACATAGAAACATAAGGTGTGCCTGAGGCATACACCTTGAGATATCCCAACAAGAGAGACCTTATACTTGAACACTTTTTCAATGCTTAATGTTTACAATTACTTCACATGGCATTATTTTTAAAATACCTTATGTATTAGATGTGTGAATTGAGATATTTGAAATTCAAAATCATACTCTGAATTTTAAATGTTTATGTTAGATTTGAACAAACTATAAACTGAGATAAACAAAGTAAGAAGAACATCATGAAAGTATGAAAATGCTCATACATCATAAAAGTAAGAACAATATCATGAAAGTACCAAAATGATGTGTACATCATCATCATCATCATGCAGAAGTGCATCCCTAAACAAGATATGTGTGAAGCCTAAATAATCATCCTGAATCAAAATCTTATAACTCCACATATGATCCTCTAGTTATTCTCTGACGTGGCTCCTGTATGACCCGCTTCCCAACCATCCGCTGTGTGCCCTTAGGCAAAGCCGGATCAGATGGGCCAACCTCATCTCCTGCATGAGATGGGCTAGCCTCCTCCTGATGAAGAGGAGGGCATGCTGCATGAGCCACCGCTGCCATCTCTGCCTCCCTTGCCTCCTCTATGTATGCGTGTCTCAGCTCCCAAAGTCATGCATCTGTGAATACTCGTGCCTCACATCTAGCGCAAGTAATCGTCTCTACATGTAGAAGACGCTGGCCGCCCAAGCTGCTGCTCCACCCACTACTGCAATGATATCTGAAGCTCTTCCTCTCGCTCAATACGATGTGCCTCCTCTACTCATGCCTCGTCACCTGGCATAAAATCACCATATGAAAAGTGTCACAGAACACACGCTACAACCACTGACGTATCAGCGCCCTCCTGCTACAGCAAAGCTCTGTGTGCCTCCTCCTTATAGTGCTCTGTCAAGACCATGTGGGCAAATCGATCAATGGCCTGACGATGACCACGATATAGACCATCCATGCCTAGTCCTCTGTATGTGGCCACATCAATGTCAGCAAAGCATACAGGGCACACTGATCGTGCCACCATGTGGCGGGTCATGCAATGGAGATGTGCGATGTGGCTGCCAAACCACCCTACAGGGTTAAACTCCTCGTGGCAAAGGACAAAAGTGGCAGTAGGAAACCTGGCTATGACTCGTGCATCTATGGGTGTCCTAATTGGCACATCTACAGGAGGAGCGGGGTACAAGGCCATGCTGGGGTCGATCCTATGGTGAGATGGATCACGACTAATATGTCTCAACTGCAAAATTTAGTGCTTTGCTCGATGGTACGCTATGCATGTCTAAATCCTCTGCTCCTCCAAATCTGCCTCCAATAGTCATACATGAAACTCCATATCTTGTTGCAATAGATGTGCCTGCAATGCAAACATGTCGCATACATGGTGAGAATTAACCAAAAAACTTCAGTTCAAAACACGCAACGAAAAAATAAACTAAAATAATCAGAATAACTAACCTCATCCCTAGACTCGGCCAACAATGCCTCCAACTCTGCAATCCATGTGTCTCAAGTCTCCAACTCATGCTGAGGCGGTGTAGATGTGGGAGGTGGTGTAGATGTGGGAGGCTCCATAGATGTGGGAGGTGGAATCGAAAGTGATCTCGATAGGGCAGAGACCATGTTGTGCAAGGATGATGCCAATGAATGAACATCCCCCCTAATTCATCCTCCAACAGCTCACAATGCCTCTGCAGGGATAGTGTGCAGCTTTGGTGCCTCACATCGATGCCAAACACCTGTAGTCTAATGCTCCTGATGCCCCATCCTACCATGTCCCACTCCTGATCCTAGATAGGTATTAAGGTAGTCTACCCGATAACCAAGCACAAACTCAGCGTATAGCTGCATGGCAAATGACCCGGCTATCTGACGGTTGTGAGGCAATCGACCACCATTCGCAACAAGATATCTCGGATAAATGTGTGCTGCTATGACGAGGTGCCTACAACGTAAAATATGAAAGGGTAGCCCTGATCATGGTCGCATCGCCTTAGTGTGACCATCCCAAAACATATCCTCTACGGCCTGCCTATGAGGTGACTCATGCTCAAACAACTCTCGAATGGCTCTCCAATCCAAGCCATGACCAGTGATCTCTACCTCAGTCTGTGCCTGAAAGGTATCCACAACGTCCTCAACTGTGTCCAATTGACCCAGAGCGTCACTAACTGAATCTATACTCGCAACCAAGTCAGGGGGTGCCCTAGCATCCTGCAGTGCCCTCATCTCAGCTCTCAGAATCGCTATCTGCATACGAATAGTGGTGCCAGAACCTGTGCGTTGGCTAGCGCATGCATTAAAAAAACACATGGAAATTAATATTCTATTTGGGTAATGAAAATAATATTATATTCAATATGACTTATAATCTAGTTACGTAATGAAAACTATTTGTACGTATTCCTTGATGAGGTAGGATGTCGTTGGGATCATCTTGTGCACCTACCGGTAGATGGGCCAAATGTGTGGCTATGCCTACAACAGTGCTATGTTGCAAATTCAATTCATATTTACAATTATTTACAAGTTGTTTACTTTAGAAAGTTGGTTTCTTCAAGCTCATTCTCCTTGTCTATACTACCCACCCTTGCTGTAATTAATAGCAAATAGCTTTTGTTCTAGATGCTCCCTCCATTTTTTGAGGCTCTAGACTACCATGGGCTCTACTAGCATGTCAAAGTATGTAGTAGAGGTGTATTTTTTAAAGAGAGATGTAAACATACTGAGTGATAGAAAGAAAATGTTATGTACAATACATTAAAATGGACTACAAGGAATAGATGCTAACTTGAAAGATATAATTCAAGGCAAGACCTGCATACTAGAATATTCCACATGAAGGTGGACAAATGCACCTCTCAATAATTGCAAGTGGAAGTCAAATTGCACCTCTAAACATATGCCAAACTAAAGTAGAATAGCATCTTGAAATGTATAGAATATATAGGAAATGATAATATTTATAGGATAGAGATAGGTTATGGTCATTGAGATAACCCTGGTTATACTGCTTGACTTGGAGCATCTGTTGAATGATTGGTTAGCATGACTGGCTCCTTGCTAGTTGGGAATAGCTAGCCCTAAACAAGTTTTTGACTAGGCCTTAACTAGATCATCTTGCTCTAGCTTGTTAACTCAGCCTACTTACTCTACCTAAATTATGAAACAACTCTTAACCAACTATATAATCTATAATATTCCACATAAAGAAGATAGATAAATGCACATCGTAATAATTTCTTTTTTTTAATAGATGATTTCTAAAAACAAAATTTAAACGTTATATTTAATTCAAAACTTCACTAATTTAAAAAATAACATGCAAACTACTTTAATCTCTTTTTTTTTTAATAGATGATTTTAAAAAACAAAATATATATTTTTTGACATTTAAATAAAAACTTCACTAACTTAAATAACATAAAAGCTACCTTGGACTCTTATTTTCTTTTTTTTTTAAAGATGATTTTTAAAACTAAAATTTAAACATTTTTTTATTCAAATAAAAATAGCACTAATTTTAAAAATAACATGAAAACTACTTTAATCTCTCTTTTTTTAAATAGATGATTTTAAAAAATAAAATATATACATTTTCACATTTTAAATAAAAAATTACGTACTTAAAAAAATAATTTAAAAAAACTTTAAAATGCATTTGAATTTTTGAAATATTTTATAATTAAATTAGATATTCCTAAAAACTAAAATAATATAAAAGCTACTTTAAACTCTTATTTTCTTTTTTTTAATAGATGATTTCTAGAAACAAAATTTAAACATTATATTTAATTCAAAACTTCACTAATTTAAAAAATAACATGCAAACTACTTTAATCTCTTTTTTTTTTAATAGATGATTTTTAAAAACAAAATATATACTTTTTGCCATTTAAATAAAAACCTCACTAACTTAAATAACATAAAAGCTACCTTAAACTCTTATTTTCTTTTTTTTTAAAAGATGATTTTTAAAACTAAAATTTAAACGTTTTTTTATTTAAATAAAAATAGCACTAATTTGAAAAATAACGTAAAAACTACTTTAATCTCTCTTTTTTTAAATAGATGATTTTAAAAAACAAAATATATACATTTTCACATTTTAAATAAAAATTTATGTAATTAAAAAAAATTATTTGAAAAAACTTTAAAATGCATTTGAAATTTTGAAATATTTTGTAATTAAATTACTTTAAACTCTTATTTTCTTTTTTTTAATTCTAAAAACAAAATTTAAACATTATATTTAATTTAAAACTTCACTAATTTAAAAAATAACATGCAAACTACTTTAATCTCTTTTTTTTTTAATAGATGATTTAAAAAAATGAAATATATACTTTCTGACATTTAAATAAAAACTTCACTAACTTAAATAACATAGAAGCTACCTTAAACTCTTATTTTCTTTTTTTTAAAGATGATTTTTAAAACTAAAATTTAAACGTTTTTTTATTTAAATAAAAATAGCACTAATTTGAAAAATAACATAAAACCTACTTTAGGTGAAAAACATGGTTTAATGCATGATCGACCATACATACCACACCCAATGGGCAAGATAATTCAATAGAAGTATGATTGATGTGTGTCCAAATTGGGATGCCCATCAGATTGTGCATGACACTAGGTAATAAACTTGGTTTGATGGGTGATCGGCCATTGAACCACATCCAATGGGCATGATACTTTTCATGTGCCTCAACATAGATATTATATATGGTTGTGCAAATGGGAATGCCCATTGGATATGTGCATGTTTGAATAACACACCGTGAGGTGTGTTTTTTTACAATTATGCATGACACTAGGTGAAAACAATTGTTTAATGTGTGATCGACCATGTGAACCACATCTGATGGGCATGATACTTAAAATTGCCTCAACATAGGTGGAATTTATTTGTGTGCAAAGGGGTATTCCCATCAGATACGTGCAGGTTTGAATAACACACCTCCAGATGTTTTTTTTAACAATTGTGCATGATGTTAGGTGAAAAACATGGTTTAATGCGTGATCAACCACATGACCACATTCGATGGGCATGATACTTTGGACATGTATCAACATTGGTGGTACTAACATACGTAAAAATCGGGGTGCTCATCGGATATGTGCATGTGTGAATAACAATCCTAGAAGCAGGTATTTAGACGATTGTATAGAACACTAGGTCAAAAACATCCTTTCATGCATGATTGACCATACGAATCACATCCCATGGGCATTGTGACGCCAAATTTTGATATTTTTAATTTGGCATTGGTATTTTTTTTCTCTATGATAAGAGTTTTGAGTATCAAGTGATAGCCTAGCGGCTCTCACTTAGTTCTATTTTCTAAGATATTGTATGGGATTGAGAGGATCAGTGGAATGGATCATTGTAAATACCATAGGTATGAATTATAAATACCTTGGTATGGGGTGCGAGTTATTTGTGTATGGGATATTATGGGGTTTTTAGATAATAGGAAGAGTGAGTCATATAAAGAGATGGGCTCATGTCCATGTGTTCCAATAATATAAGAGAGGCCACATGCCAAGCATATGCAAGGCATGTGGAGGAGTGTGGATTCAAGAGGAATCCTTCTAGAATTCCCATGTGGAATAAGGAGGATGTGGACATATGGAAAAGAGAGGGCCCCTATGGGCTCCATGTGGGGAGAATCTTGACTTTCTTAATATTTTAACTCTTGAGCATCTTTTGATGGGACACATGGCAAGAGTAGCCAAAAAGGACATGGATCATGACATAGGGGCTTATGTGATTGATGGGGAAAGGAATCTACAAGAGTTAATTGTAAATGGGTGAAGGAGGGTGATAAAATCTCTATAAAAGGAACCCTCCTCTCCCTTGTTCATCATCTCTCCACCATTAGGCCTCATGTTGCTATAGCTCTAGTCTCCTCAAGCCTCTTCCATGAGCCTTATCTCCCTCTTGTAGATATTCTCTTATGTAGACTCTTGAGTCCATCTCTCTTTAGTTCATTCTCTCTCTATGAGTAGTCTTGGAGCTTCCGCTCCCTCTTGTACGTATGAAACCTCTTCTTCTTTCTTGTCTTTGTAGTATTTTGAGTTGCATTGGAGTGGAGTCTCACTCTATTGACAATGAAGATCACTTCATATTCCCTCTCTTGAGTCTCTCTTCCCTTTTCTTTCTTTCAAAGCCTTAAAAGTTCTTTCTATTCAACCACTCATTGCACACACATGGTCCATCCATTTCTCAAGCCACCAAGGGAGTTACTTACCCTATCCTAGGCAAAATCGATGAGTGGTGGATCGTTGATAAAGGTGGAGTCTTGAGGGAGCATCCTGCTCAGTCGAAATTAGCATGGGTGGAGGGTAGTTTTCATGACATTTTGACCCCCTGTTAGTGTTTTGTTCATAACTTTTCACTCGTTATCCCATTTTGATGAAATTTATATCAACGCAAAGCTCTCTTCAAGCCGCATGTCTCAAAATTGTTAAACCTTGAATCAAATACTATAGTAAAAAGTTATGAGTCTTTGAGTTGATAGTCTGTCTTCATGACAATTTTCAACCTCGTCTAGTAAACTGCCCATAACTTTCTGGCTGTTTCTTTGTTTCTTACATATCATCGCGAAGGCCATCTCAAGTGCATATCTATATGTGTTTGAATGTTTGGTATCATGTCTCTACCAAAAGTTATAGGCCTCTGTGTCTAATGATAGTTTGCAGAGTGTTCTGAGCTAAGTGTAAAGGTATCTATGAAGGAGGTACAATGTTTCCTCGGAACCTACCCATTTGACCCAATCAGTGTTGAGATATTGAGCTCCACTCGTGATATTCCAAGGTGACCATTGTGCATTTATGTCATCAACTTGTTAGCTGCAAATGCGGTTGGTACACCGCCCATGAATAATAGCTGGATGACAGCTATCTTTATGTACTCTAGTTAGTGGCTCAGTTAGTATGCCACTTATGTTAGTTGAGTTTGGTTTGAGACCCACATATAGGGTTCATCTATTCCTTTTTGTAAGAGAGAGTTTTTGGATTTCACAACTAAGAAGAGGAAAACTGTTTTCAGCCTCCACCTTTGTGTGTATTCCCCCATTATGTATGTGAGAAAGCTACAAGTGAGACTCCTTACCTCTCTCCCTCTCTCTTAACATGGTATCAGAGCTCAGTTCATGGTAAGGAGCTCATAGAATCAAACCAAGTTCGCAGTGTCTTGGTAAGAAGATTAGTGTTGCTTTCCTTTTTCGAGTTTGGGAGCAAATCTCTGTAGGTAGCACAGCCGAAAAGTGCAAGAGTGCACTGTCTCAGATTGAGACGCCCTTCGCAGAGTGCGACAAGAGGTTAGTATATGCTAGGGTTGGTGACATTATTTTTTTGATTTGAGGCCATTTTAGGGCTCGTTTTAGTGGCGTAAGTTTTTCCACAAGCACTTAGAAAATTGGCTTGTTTTGGATGTGCGACAATTGTTCTAAAGGTTGGTGAAAAGTTGCCGTTGGAATTGCATCATATTCCTATGCACAGAGATATTGGGAGTGACAGTATCATTCTTATTGCCTGTTGATGCAAAATTGTCACTAGGAAGTGACTGTGTGGTCCAATACCACTTTCGTCAGTTTTGTAGATTTGCCTTGTGAGGCAGAAGTTGTGTTTTTTGCAGTGACAGAATATTTTGCAATGTTCTGTAATGGCGTCTGACTCTCTTTCACAGATTGTCACTGAAAGCTTGACAAGAACAACTTCCAAGCATGGAAGTTTAGAATGATGAATTTCCTGATGGGAAAAGGCTATTGGGAGTTCATTACAGGAAATAAAGAAGAACCAGTTCTTCCTAATGTTCCCCAATCAACAGGAAATGCAGGCATTTAAAGGCTGGCATGAGAGAGTGATAAAAGTTATGTACTGGCTGTCTATCAGTATTTTAGATTCTATGATTGTGCATATTCAAGATGCAAGCACGCCAAAGGAGGCATGGGATACTTTGGCAAAAATGTATAGCACAAATATGCAAGCCAGGAAAATGCAGCTCAAGCAGGAGTGTGCAATGTGCACAGAGAAAATATGAGCATCAATGACTACCACATGAAGGTGAAGAAGATTGCAGATGCACTTGCTTCCATTGGGTTGCCAGTGGAAGATGATGATTTAGTTTCTATGACCTTGAATGGTCTAGGAAAGGATTATGCACAGTTCTGGACATCCATTGCCATTCGTGAAAAATTTCCTGATTTTGAGGAGTTGATTGCTCTTCTAATTTCTGAAGAGTAGAGAAATGGTGGTGCATCTTCTTTAGGAGAAACTTCAAAAGAAATTGTCTTCTACTCAAATGCTAGAAGAGGTAGAGGCAGAGGTAGAGTAGGCTGATCTAGAGGCCGTGGCAGAAATCAAAATATGCAACAAATTCAAGAAAACTAGTCCTATGGAGGAGGACATGGTGACCTTAGAGGCAGGGGGAGCCAAAGAGGTTGTTGTGGATGGCAGAGAGGCCAAAATGCAAACAGCAATGTTGAATGCTACTATTGTGGTAAAATGGGTCATATGGCTAAAGACTGCTACAAAAAGCAGAATGACATTATGAATGGAAAATTGCAGCAAGGCAATTATGCATCCTCTAGTAGATAGGGTGATGACAGAAATGAGCATTTGTTTATGGTGCAGCACATGACCAATTTTGTGACAAGTGCAGAAGAAAGCAATGATGTATGGTATGTTGACTCAAGTGCGTCAAAGCACATGACAGGTCATGCAGAATGGATGCAGGATGCAAGGAAAATGAAAAAACCAAGATTTGTGGAAATTGGTGATGATACTGCACATCCTATTGTGCAGATGGATAAAATTTCTTTGTCTATGCAGGATGGGAAAAAGAAATACCTGTCTGATGTAAATCATGTTCCGAACATCACCAAGAACCTGGTTTCTATTGGTCAAATGGTTGAGTAGGCTTGCAAGTCATATTTAATCCTCATGGATGCTTTGTTGAGGATATGAAAAATAAAGGTCGCTTGATAGCAAAAGGGAAGAAGAAGGGCAAGATGTTTACGTTAGATGTGGACATGCCTGAATTGAGTGCATCAATGTTTGCACATGGGACCGGTGTAGTTGCAGATATTGATATTTGGCATAAACGCATTGGTCATGTTAATGTACATGGACTTAAATTAATTCAGGCCCAAAATATTGTTGTAGGATTGCCCAAGTTCAAGGTTGCAGAAATGCATAAGATATGTGAAGCTTGTCAATTTGGAAAACAGGCAAGGAAAGCATTTCCTAGACATGTTCAAGAGAGTAAGAGGCCATTGGAATTAATCCACTCTGATGTATGGACTACTAAAGCTGCATCTATTAGAGGGTGTCATTATTTTGTCACTATTATTGATGACTACAGCAGAAAAGTTTGGGTGTATTTTATGAAAAAGAAAAGTGAAGTGCTTGGGCCTTTCAAAGCATTTAAAGATATGGTTGAAAAAGAAACAGGTTTGTAAATAAAATGCCTAAGGTCAGATGGAGGGGGAGAGTACCTCTCAAATGAGTTTGCAAGGTTCCTACAAGAGCATGGCATAAAGCAGCATATTCATGCAGTCATACCCCACAGCAAAATGGACTTGCAGAAAGGAAAAACAGGCATATTGGAGAGGTATCTCGTGCCATTCTCAACAAAAAAGACTTGCCAGATTTCTATTGGGCTGAAGCAGTTGCTACAGCAGTCTACATAATGTACAGGACTCCCACTATAGCAATACATGGCATGACACCAGAGGAGAGGGTTACTGGTAGGAAACCAAATATTTCTCATTTGAAAGTTTTTGGTTGCATTGCCTATGTTCATGTGCTAGATGAGTTGAGATCCAAGTTGAGATCCAAGTTGGATCCAAAAGTTGAGAAGTGCATCTTTATTGGTTATTCTCTATAGCAGAAAGGGTATAGATGCTATAACCATTCTACTCGTAAGTTTACAGTAAGCAGAGATGTTGTTTTTGATGAGATGAGTAGCTAGTATAAACTAGTAAATGTGGTTGATGATGTAGATGCACAAAACGGTAATGTTGCATAGAATTCACAGTAGCAATCACAAAATATTAGTGGACCTATAGTGTCCTCTAGCAGTGGTTCACATACTTCACCATGGAGAGGCAGATTGAGATTAGGAGAATCTCCTCAAAGCAATGCAGATAGTGGTATGTAGGTATCACGAAAAGGAAAAGAGAAAGTAGATCAGCGCATGGTTGATGTGAATTCAGGTCAATCTTATGTAGATGGTGAATCTAGTGGCTCATAACATAGCATTGATGATGAGTTGGGTATTCCTTCTGTTGTTACACCTAGGGTAAGGAAGACCAAGGATGTTTTGAGAGCACTTGGTAGTGAGCCTATTTTGTGCAAGTCTACCAGAGACAAATATCTTATGGATAGGCTGAAATATGATGAATTTATAGCCATTCACTATGCCTATATGGTTAAAGTGATACAAGAACCAGAACCCACTTCTTTTGAGCAAGCCATGGGAAAAGAAAAATGGAAGAAAGCCATGGATGAAGAAATGGATGCCTTGGAAGAAATGCTACATGGGAATTGGTGCCTTTGCCTAAAGACAAGAATGCAATTGGTTGCAAGTGGTTCTATAAGGTGAAGCACAATGTAGATGGTTCTATGAGCAGATACAAGGCAAGATTAGTTGTCAAGGGGTCACAGACATATGGCATTGATTATGAAGAAAAATTCAGTTTGGTTGCAAGGATGTCAATTGTAAGAGCAGATTGCTATGGCTACATCGAAGGGATGGTCTTTACATCAGATGGATGTAAAGAATGCCTTCTTGCATGGTGATTTGCAAGAAGAGGTCTATATGGAGCAACCACCAGGTTATGTGCATGCTGTTCATCCTGAGTTTGTTTGCAGGTTGAAGAAAGCCTTGTATGGCTTGAAGCAAGCACCCAGAGCATGGTCTGACAAGATAAGACAATATCTTGTCACTATTGGCTTTCAGATTTGCACGGAAAATTTCTCACTTTATGTGAGAAAAACAAAAAAAGGTATTATGTTGCTTGTCATTTATGTTGATGATTTAATTATCACAGGTGATAGTGATGAAGATATCCTTCATGTGAAAATGCTATTGAAGTAGAAGTTTGAGATGAAGGATTTGGGAGAGTTGCGTTACTTCTTGGGCATTGAGGTGATTAGATCCACAAGTGGGATATGGCTCTTGCAGAGGCAGTATGGATTGGACATGCTATCCAAATATGGGATGACAAGCTATAAGCCTATTTTAGTTCCTTTAGAGAAGAATGTGAAGCTGAGTGCAGATGCAGGTGAGCTTCTGGAAGATCCTACTATGTACAGACGCATAGTAGGAGGTTTGATTTATATGACTATTACCATGCCAGATTTGAGCTATGCTGTTGGGTTGGTAAGTCAGTTTATGCAGGCTCCAAGGAAACTGCATTTGGATGTGGCTAGATGCATACTGAGGTATGTGAAGTCCACAGCGGCAATATGGACTATTTTATGAGACTAGGGTTCAGATACAGTTGCATGGATACATTGATGCTGATTGGGCTCGTAGTATTTCTGATACACGATCTACCAGTGGATATGTGTTTTCTTTTGGGAATGCTGTAGTCACTTGGAGCAGCAAGAAATAGCCTACAGTTGCCTTGTCGAGCACAGAGGCTAAATACAGGGGTGCAGCAATGGCTGCATGTGAGGCAGCTTGGTTGCATAAGTTGCTTTATGATATGCATCAGTCTATATATGGGCCAGTTGTCATTTATTGTGACAACATGAGCAGTATACACTTGGTAAATAACCCAGTCTATCATACTAGAACAAAGCACATTGAGGTACATTACCACTATGTGTGGGAGAAGGTTCTAGTAGGTTTTATTGATCTAGTATATGTCAGCACAGAGGATCAGGTAGCTGACATATTCACAAAGGCATTGGGTGTAGAGAAGCTGCGCAAGTTCAGAAACCTACTTGGTGTGCAAGAATTGGGATTGAGCTCGAGGGGGAGTGTTGAGATATCGAGCTCCACTCGTGATATACCAGGGTGACTGTTGTGCATTTATGTCACCGACTTGTTAGTTGCAGATGCAGTTGGTACACCGCCCATGAATAATAGCTGGATGACAGCTACCTTTATGTATTCTAGTTAGTGGCTCAGTTAGTATGCCACCTAGGTTAGTTGAGTTTGGTTTGAGACCCATATATAGGGTTCATCTATTCCTTTTTGTAAGAGAGAGCTTTTGGCTTTCACAACTAAGAAGAGAAAAATTGTTTTCAGCCTCCACTTTGTGTGTATTCCCCCATTGTGTATGTGAGAAAGCTACAAGTGAGACTCCTTACCTCTCTCCCTCTCTCTTAACAATCACCCCTTCAAGCTCCTTGATATATATCAATTCATGTCATGTTGAGCCGTAAGATCTTCTTTCAACAACGTATCGCTCTTCTCTTTGGCATAGACCGGCTTGTTGAGATTATGGCCTCTGTTGATCCTTTCCTTCTCCCTATGCTTGAGTACAACGTCACTTGGGGTGTTACAATCTTCATTCTCATCTAAGGGAGGAAAGTATGGTGTGGTATATGGGCATAAAAGCTTCCTTTTAATGTCCCTTTCTCAATGATAAATATCTTTGTCACTCAGTACTGCCATGATTGCTTGAACCTTGTCAGGATCCATTTGCAGGCCTTTTTAGACACAATATGCCCCAACAAGACTACTTTTGTTTGAGCCAAATGACACTTGCTAGGATTTAGACACCCTTTTTCTTCATCAATCCTAGCTAAGGCCATCTTTAACTTCTCCATGTGATCTATGCACTGAGAATATATGCAAAAATCATCCAAAAACACCCTTATGAACTTTCCTAAGTAATGCTTGAGCTTGACTCATGAACCTTTGAAATGTAGCTGGTGCATTGGTCAACCCCGAAGGCATCACTCTATAAGTAAAATCTCCCCAAGCTATGACAAATGATGTTTTCTTTTGATCTTCCCCCTGTATACAAATTTGAAAGTACCTAGAATACCCATCACATATAGAATGCATCTCATGCCCTGCTACTTGGTCTAGTATTTCATCTTGGAATGGCAAAGGAAAATGGTCCCTCTTAGTGCATGCATTCAAAGGACAAAAGTCCACACAAACCTGCCACTTATTTCCTTTCTTTGGTGTGACAACTATAGGAGATATCCATTCTAAATCATCAATAAGAAAGATGAATCCCACCTCAAGTAGTTGTGTGACCTCTTTCTTTAGTGCTCCAGCTTGGATCAACCCCAATCACCTTAAGCATTGCACAACTAGCTTGCTTTCTGGCTTCAACTCAATCTTGTGCTCCACAAGAGAGATTGGTCAAATCTGTGAATAGCTTGTTGCAAAGAGACATGGAAAATCATCTAACATATCCAAGTACTGGAGCTTCTCACTACCTGATAGAGAATCACCAAGAAGCTCTTCATTGCATTGGCATCATTTAGTGTGCTCCACATCCTCCACATGAAGTGTCTCTATAGGATCTTCTTGCACCACTACCTTGTTCCTTCCTGACTCATCCCGATCAGCACCAAGACAAAGACCAAAGGCCACTCCTTCCACCTCACCCGTTGAGCTGGACTCCTCAGAGCTACACCTTGTCTCTTCTTCTTCATCAGTTAAGTTAGAGCTCGAACTCTCTGATGTTGAAGACTCCTCCTTGACAACTTCCTTTATGTAACTTCTAATGTTGTAGTGCACCTTCTTATCATTTCCTTGCAAAATAAATTCTCAAGTATCCCACTTTTGAATAGCCTTCACCTTGCGTAAGCAAGGCCTTCCCAAAATCAATGGATAGGCACGTGCATCTAGCTTGGGAGGGATCACCTGAAAAGTAGTCGGTGCAAAAATTCCACATACATCCACTTCTAGATTCTTCACAAATCCCAAGGTCTTTACCCTAGTGTTGTCAGCCAATTTGATGCGATAAGGAGAGGTAGTACTAGACTATTTTAAATCAGCATCTATCATGGTCTTCTCACTCATGACATTAATCGATGCACCTCTATCAATGTACACATTAGAAATCACTTGACCATCAATGATCACATCAACCATAGGGACATCATCACCAACATCTATATCTACCTTTTGAACAATAGGAATGGCACTTTTCTTCTTTTTTTTCTTTGACACTCTTGTGCTTGCTAGTTTTCCCCATTCTTTCCATACTTTTGGAAACAAAGCAAGTAATTGACCAAAGGTGATATGAGCTTCCTTTTCTTTAAGGTTGGACAACAAGTCATAACTTCCAATGCCTTGTCCTAAAGGAAAGTCTGACTGGCTAATTCTCCTTCTAGATGCTCTCTTTTTCTTAATGTACAGCGTTCCTCTTCTTGATGTTCCTCATCTACTTCTTCCTTGCTTTCTTCTTCTTCTTTTGCTTTACCACACCCCCATTTAGCCACCATTACCTCTCTTTCCTCATCCCCTGAAGAAGCTTCTAACAAGGATACTTGTTTTTCTTCTTTCTTTCTCAATCTAGGACACTCGGGGTGATAGTGACCTTTTTCATTACATTCATAGCAAGTGACCCCACTCTTATCTCGAGGCCTATCCTCACTCTTTGGTGCTCTAGGTTGTCATGCATTAACCAAATGCAATTTCAAATCAACAAACTGTGCCATCAATTGGAAGATATTTTGATCTCACTCAAAGGACTTTGGTACCTGAGGAGTGCCCATCATTGCCAAGTCCTGAGAGTGTCACTGGTGTCCACAGAATTCTAGAAAAGAGCAAGTATTATCAATGCTTTTGTGATGATTTCATAGAGATAGTGCATCCCATGAACTTGTTAACAAGAAAAGGAGTTTCCTTCCAATGGGGTGTGGAGCAACAAGATTCTTTTTAGCAACTTAAGGAGGCCATGAGTAAGGGCCCAATATTGAAGCCCCTTGATTGGTCTCAAGACTTTTATGTAAATCCAAGTGTATCTTTGCATTCTCAGTTGGTGCCGTATTGCTACAAAAAGGAGAGCCAGGTAGAATGCAACCCATCTATTATGCCAGCCGACAGCTTACAAAGGTGGAAACAAGGTATGAAGAAATGGAGCAGCAAGCCCTCTCTTTAGTGTTTTCAGTCAGAAAGTTTCGCTCCTATTTATTACCTCAGCCATTTTTCTTCCTTACCTCTTAATCTGTATTAGCATATCTAGTTTGCAAGCCTAATCCTAGGGGGAGATTTGCTAAATGATTGTCAGAGCTTCAAGAGTTCTCTTTCTCTTTTGTCACTGAAAATACCACTAGGTCCACTATGGCAGATTTGATGGGAGGATCTAGGAGAAGAGAAGAAATGTAAGGAGAACATTCAAGATGAAAGGAATACACCACCAACAGCTCTTGTTTTGTATTTTTAGTCCTTCACGCAAACAAGGAGCCAGGGGGATAGTCTTGATGAATTCTGAAGGTCAAGAGATGTGGGCAAGAGGACAAGAGTTTCGAGGTATCACAACTAACAATGCAGCTGAGTATAATGCTTTGATTCTTGGTTTTGAGGGTTGTCTTTAAAGTCAAGTTAAAGAATTGGAAGTAAGAGGAGATTCTTAGCTTATTATAAAGTAAATGCGAGGGCATTATAGGACAAGAAGTCCTCATTTGAAGGAGCTTAATCAAAAGGCTATGGCACTATGTAGTCAATTTGATTTTTGCAAGTTTCTTCATATAAACAGAAAAGAAAATCAAAGGGTAGATGAGTTAGATACTCAAGCCATTGTAGCACAAGACCAGGGGGTGGTTTCTTTGGTAGATGCTGGATGGCCAGAACTACAAGATGTTCAGCAGTATGTGGTGTTTCCTCGAGGGTTAACTCCACAACAAAAGCAGAGATTGGTAAGAAAGGCTTGTCCTCTACTATTGTTGACGACATTCTTTATAAATTGGGAAAAGACAAGGTGCTCTGTCAGGTAGTCCATCCCATTGAGACTAGGAGAATCCTAGAAATGTGCCATGAATGCTATGGTCATTTTGCTTCAGCAAGCACTACTAGGAGAATTCTTTATGCAAGTTACTTTTGGGCATGCCTCCATAAGGATGTATATGAATGGTGTCGAAGTTGTAAAGTATGCCAAAATTTTGGAAGGCAACAATTGATTCCTGGGCCCTTGAAGCCTATTCCAGCATATGGACCATTTGAGAGGTGGGGGTTGGACTTTCTAGGACCACTCCCTCGCTCATCTCAAGGCAAGCATTATTTATTGGTGGCCACAAATTATGCAACTTGGTGGGTAGAGGCAAGGGCCACACAGTCAATAGCAAGGCAAGCACAGTTGCAAAATTTCTCTTTGACCAAATTTTTTCACGCTTTGGTTTTCCTTTGGAAATTCTCACTGATGGAGGAACCTCTTTTAGAAATGAACTAATTGAAGATGTGGTGCATAAGCTAAAAATAAATCATAGCATGTCCATGCCATACTATCCCCAATGTAATGGCTTGGCTGAGAAAACAAATGGATTGTTGTGCAATTCAATGGGAAAGCTTGTAGACACCAAGAAAAGGCATTGGGATAGGCACTTGGCAGAAGTTTTATGGGCTTATAGAACCACACACAAGCTAGCTATTGGGTTTAGACCATTCCAACTAGTGTATGGAATAGAAGCCATTTTTCCCATTGAATTAGAGATTCATAGTCTTCGCACTGTTGTTGCAAGAAAGGAAGGACAGGAGGATGCCTATGCTCAATGCTTGGTATAGCTAGAAGCCTTGGATGAATGTAGATTACAAGACTTACAAAACTTGGAAGCTTCTCAAAAAAGGTGCAAGGCTTGTTTTGACACCAAACTACACAAGAAGAAAGATATTGCAGAAGGAGATTTGGTCATGAGATTTGATAGTCTTCTAGACAAGCGGCTAGACAAAAAGTTTATCAGCCAATGGGAGGGACCATATCAAGTCAAAAAGAAGTTCATGAATGGAACCTATCAGCTTGAGGATGTCGGATGGCATGGTGATACCCGAACGCACCAATGAGTATCACCTTAAATTCTTCTATGATCAATCACCTTGAGGGCCAGCAAACCCTCTTTATCAGTAGACAGGATCTGCTGGGGGGGAAAAGATGTGACGCCAAAAATTGATATTTTTAATTTGGTATTAGTATTGTTTTTCTCTATGTTTGATAAGAGTTTGAGTGTCAAGTGATAGCCTAGTGGCTCTCAATTATTTCTATTTTCTAAGATATTCTATGGGATTGAGAGGATGAGTGGAATGGATCATTGCAAATACCATAGGTATGAATTATAAATACCTTGGTATGGGGTGAGAGTTATTTGTGTATGGTATATTATGGGGTTTTTAGAAAATAGGAAGAGTGAGTCATATAAAGAGGTGGGCTCATGTTCATGTGTTCCAATAATCTAAGAAGGGCCACATGCCAAGCGTGTGGAAGGCATGTGGAGGAGTGTGGAGTCAAGAGGAATCCTTCTAGAATTCCCATGTAGAATGAGGATGTGGACATATGGAAAAAGGAGGGTCCCTATGGGCTCCATGTGGGGAGACTCTTGACTTTCTCAATACTCTAAGAGTCTTGAGCATCTTTTAATGGGACACATGGCAAGAATGGCCAAAAAGGACATGGATCGTGACATACGGGCTTATGTGATTGATAGGGAAAGGAATCTACAGGCAACAATTGTAAATGGGTGAAGGAGGGTAACAAAATCTCTATAAAAGGAGCCCTTCTCTCCCTTGTTCATCATCTTTCCACCATTAGGCATCATGTTGCTGTAGCTCTAGTCTCCTCAAGCCTCTTCCATGAGCCTTACCTCCCTCTTGTAGATATTCTCTTATGTAGACTCTTAAGTCCATCTCTCTCTAGTTTATTCTCTCTCTATGAGTAGCCTTGGAGCTTCCGCTCCCTCTTGTACATATGAAACCTCTTCTTCTCCCTTGTGTTTGTAGTATTTTCAGTTGCATTAGAGTGGAGTCTCACTCTATTGAGTATAAATATCACTTTGTATTCCCTCTCTTGAGTCTCTCTTCCCTTTTCTTTCTTTCAAAGCCTTAAAAGTTCTAAATTCTATTCGGCCGGTCATTGCACACACATGGTCCATCCATTTCTTGAGCCACCAAGGGAGTTAATTACCCTATTCTAGGAAAAATCTATGAGTGGTGGATCGTTGATAAAGGTGGAGTCTTGAGGGAGCATCCTGCTCAGGCGAAATTAGCATGGGTGGAGGGCAGTTTTCATGATAGTTTGACACCCTGTTAGTGTTTTTCTCATAACTTTCCGCTCATTAGTCCAATTTTAATGAAACTTATATCAGTGTGAAGCTCTCTTCAAGACACATGTCTTTGTGTTATCAGACCTTGAATCAGATACTCAGCAAAAAGTTATGAGTCTTTGTGTTTGAGAGTCTATTTTCATGATAGTTTTTACCCCTGTCTAGTAAACTGCCCATAAATTTATGGCCCCTTCTTTGTTTCTTACAAAATGTATATCAGCGTGAAGTCCATCTCAAGGTGCATCTCTATATGTATTTGAATCTTTGGTATCATGTCTCTACCAAAAGTTATAGGCCTTTGTATCCAATGATAGTTTGCAGAGTGTTTTGAGCTAAGTGTAAAGGTATCCATGAAGGAGGTGCAATGTTTCCTTGGAACCTACCCATCCGACCCAATCAGCCCCTTCAAGCTCCTTAATATATATCAATTCATGTCATGTTGAGCTGCAAGATCTTCTTTCAACAACATTTTATTATATGATTGAATAAAATCCTTTCATTTGTATGTCATAGAGATGCATGCTTTGTTGATGTGATTGACATCAATTAGTGGAGCATGTTGAGAGGGTTTTATCTAGTTGTGCTTGTAAGAAGAAACTAGACTAATGCTAGGTTTTTAAACCTCATTTCAATAATTTGTCTTCAGTTAGGGCTCTTGTAGGTTATGTCCCACATGTGGATTAATGTTCAATGAAGCCTTTATGGCATTATCAATGTGCTTGTAACTTAAAATTAAAGATGTAGTTATATTCCAAGGAACTAGTTTGGATAGGTTGTAGCTCGGGGGGGTCACTCATCATATGTAACCCTATCACGTGAGTTCAATAGAAGGATATTTTTTATTCCTAAAATTTACAGAAATAAATATACATAAGGGACTATTTAAAATAGTTTTGGAAAAAATTTACAGATTTGTATAGAAAAGGGGTACATTTTATCAATGAAAAAATTTACAGATAAGGGATTTTAAATATAGGCCTTGAACGCACGTGATATAGAGGGTTTATACATAATGACCCCCCCGAGGGTTGTAGCTAGCGATCTATTTGATGAGTGATGATTAAAGAAATGATATATTGTAGAATGACTTGATATAGCTTACATTGTGAGATAAAACTTCAAACTATTAGATGCACTTATTGGAAATTGTGGATCTCAATACCACTAGAGGACCCTAAACTACTCTTCAAGAAGAGATCTGGAACCTTATTGTACCCTAATCATGATAAGGTTTTACATGGTAGGGAAAGGAGAAATCAAAGAAGAATATAACTTCTAACATACATTAGTTACAGCATACCAAGGCACTAGACCATCATGAGTTCACATTTATTATTGTTTGTGGCTTAGCAGACTAGTCACCCCAAAACACTTATTTCATTAATTTTGGACTCATACATCTACATTTGGACTAATCCTAAAAACCCTTCCCAAATGGAAAGTTTACTTTATGAGAATGCCATTCAAGAATCAAAGTTTGCTTTCTAGCACTGGCTTTTCCACATAATAAATTTCACAATATCTCTCTACAAGTTGCACTAATAATGCAAAAGCTACTATTAAATCCTAATTTTGTATTTTTTGTTTTAATAATCCTATTGATGTTTAAAAAATTCCTTGAGTTGGTATTTTAAATCCATGAAAAATAATTTACAAAATAAAGAATTATTGAATTAATCCATGCAAATGCACTTAAAATTTAATGCAGAAAACTACAATACTCTTAAAGATTCAAGAAATTAAAAGGTTTATATAGACAAAAGACATGGAAGACTCTTTTGTACTCTAAAAAAAAGCAATAGCTATGCTTGCAATTTTACATTATCATATGTTTACAAGAAATATTGCTCTGGATGAGTCTTTGGACAAAGGACTCTATCATGACCTTTTCAATGATTTAATTTAGCTGTTATGACAAGGAGTTAAGTGCAAATAGGAGATCCTAAAATTTGCTTGTTTGAATGTCTGATTCGGCATCACTTGTTGCTTGGGTGCCATCTTCATTCACTCTCATCTGTGACCACTGCCCGACCACTGTCACCTTTAGTCTTTATTGACGCTTGAATGTTGTTATCATGGGCATTATTCATTTATGCTATCTCCTTTTACTTCCTCCTTAGCAAACGTCTTTAAGAACTCTGTAATGTGCAAAATGATTGGTTGCGGTATTTATATTTTTTCTTCTACATCATACCCTATGTGCTTCTTTGTTTTCTTCATCCTTGAGTTTTAGGATACTATGACTGTCTCTGTGGAAAGCTTTGAAACTACTTCATGGTTTGGGACCCATTCCTTTTTCATACAACTAGTATACAATGTATTGTCATCCTGGTTCTCCTTCCTACCTTGTGGCTCATACCATATAACTGTAAATGTTGTAGCTCTCCCTTGGTCATCCATGCTCACGTCCATCACTTTTGCAAGCCAAAACTTCACGTTTTCATGTTCATTATTAAATGGTTGAACTACAACAAAACAATGGATATCTATGTCTATTTGTGGCCTAAAATCTCTCTTCTTCACTCCACAATATGGATGTGGCAGCAGTGATTCAAACTCATTTTCAAAGAGACCACAAGTTGGGTGCAAGTCATTACCACAACATTTGGCCAAAATAAAGGCCGTTCTCTCTTAACATCATCTTCTCACATTTTCTCAAGGTCCTTTATCAATTGGTAGGTCTTCCTAATTACAATAGTAGTGTGTTCCTTCCAAGAGGGCTTCCAATCAAGAAATAGGCTTCAACATTTCCTCTTTGTATGTAATAAAAGCTTTTAAGA
Source organism: Dipteris shenzhenensis (assembly GCF_047967505.1). Classification (NCBI taxonomy): domain Eukaryota; kingdom Viridiplantae; phylum Streptophyta; class Polypodiopsida; order Gleicheniales; family Dipteridaceae; genus Dipteris; species Dipteris shenzhenensis. The sequence continues at coordinate 23,932,976 of NC_141602.1, read as the reverse complement.
CTTGTATTTCACCTTTGGATTTCTTGTTGAATTTTTTTATAGGAGCCCATGTTGGATGCATTTCTTTTCTCAGAATTAAAGTTAAGAGACTGTAAGGTTCTTTAGGTTCCCATGTTGTATCATGAGAACAGTGTTGCCATTGCATCACTGGTTTTTCATCCTTTAAGAAAAAGAGAAAGTAGTGTGGAGCGCTATGACCTATCAGGGCATCACCACAGATCACCACCTTTTTGTATGAAAGGTAGAATAAATCTCTTCCAATCATACATTCTTTAAACCATGGAGCATACTATATCTTCCTTGCGGCCACCAACTTGCCTCCCACATTTTCTTATAAAGTCATCCATCATCTCCATGTCCTTGTATTTTTGCTCTCTTGAAAATGTGTTAAATACCTGATCAGTATCGTCATATCTGTGCCCAACCAACAAAAACCCAACTTGAATCTCATTAAAGATTTGATGTCAAGCGATTAGCAAAATGAAAAGAAGAGTACCATTATGGGAGAATTGGGGTCTCAAAAGGGCCTCATAAGGAATGGATTAAGAAATGGGTTAGTTCTAATGAAAGGGCCAAGGTAGGTCCCAAAAAGTCTAAACCCCCCCTCACCTACGTGGGTTAATAAGCCCAAAAGTGACCCCACCTCTTACACCTCTTACACAACTCTTACTCCTAGGTGGGAACCAAAAAATTTTTAATTCAAAATTCAAAATTTAAATTCCCTCCTTCCTTCTCTCTCCTCCCTCCCTCCCTCCCCCTCCTCCCTCCCCCTCCCTCACTCCCCCTCCTCACTCCCTCCTCCCCCTCCCTCCTTCTCCCCCTCCCTCCCTCCCTCCTCCCCCTCCCCCCTCCTCTCCCTCCTCCTCCTCACTCCCTCCTCCCCCTTTCTCCTCCTCCCCCCCCCTCCCTCCCTCATCCATGCCTGCTCCTCCTCCCCTCCCCCTCCCTCCTCCTCCATCGCTGCTCCTTCTCTCCCCCCCCTCCTGCTCCTCCCCCCCTCCCTCCTCCATGCCTACTCCTCCTCCCCTCCCCCTCCCTCTTCCTCCATCGCTGCTCCTCCTCCCCCCTCCCTCTTGCTCCTCCCTCCCTCCTCCTCCATGCCTACTCCTCCTCACCCTCCACACATACTGATCTATCCCCCTTTCCTCCTCTTCAACTATTGGTCCTCCCTCCCCCATCCCTCCTCCTCCTCGCCCTCCCTTTTCCTGTGTGCTACTCCTTCAAGCCTGCATCTCCACACCTTCTCCTTCTCTACACTCCTTTACTCATGCCACCAATTTGAGGACATTGTACCAAGTTCACTTAGAGTTGGAGGCTGAATATGCAAGCACACATGGTCTGAGATTGAGGGGAGCTTCCAAAATCCACAGTCTTTGTTTGCGAGGAAAGAAGCATCTTGACCTTTGGGTAGAAGGATTCTTGTATCCTTTAGATCTTGCCAACCAAAAGATCCCTCCTTTCCATACCATGCATGAGCTAGTTCGGTTTGTTGGAAATGGACATGCAGGGTTGCTTGGTTATTGCAATCGGTTAAACAATGCTCAATCAATGGCTATGCAAGCAAGTGAGATGTGTAGAGCCCAAGCAAAGACACTAGCACATTTAGGAAACAGCACCATTGTTGCAATGCATAACTCTATGCAAGATCTTCAAAGGAAGATCCAAGATCTTCATGATAAAGCCAAAGCATTAGACTTGGAGTGAAATGCATTGGACTTGGAGCAACATAATTTAGAAGAGTCACTCTGTAAGCTAGATGAGTCCAAAAAAGGGTTGGAAAGATCTATATACAATCAAGTTCAATGAGCTGTAGAGAAGGAAGGAGAGAAGGCAGAAGAACGAGTGCAAAAGATGAAAGAAACACCTTTGGGATTGAAGGAAAGGAAAAGAAGGTACTTACATAACATGGATGCGTTGGCACCCACTGGTGGTGCTAGAAAGAGGAGAGTCTAGCTACAAGGTTGGTTATCAAATGTTCCAATGAAATTACACTCTTTTGTGCTACATTGTTTGTGATTAAGTCTTTAGGAACTTCATGGAAGATGTGATGGGAAGAATGGATGGGGATGATATTGACTTTTCATATGCTCTAGCTAGTTTATTGAAGCCAAACGATGTCATTGGGATACTAAGGGACCCAAGACACAAGTGCCTACATGTGCAAGTTGTTGAAGAGGTGATGAAGGACTTCAAGGATATTGTGGATGCAAAGGAGATGCTTGCAGCTTGTGATACTGCCAGTGTAAGTTGTGAAGCTTACACATATATTTTCAAAATTTTCAAGTCTGCTATTTTGGGAAAGTATAAGAAGTCTATAGTGCCCCTACCCACACCTTGGTCTGTGAGACGTGCATGGAGAGAAACAAACCAATGTGCAAGAGAAATGCTTGAAGGGTACCATTGCATAAGGGGCACAATGACTCAACCTCCATGGGGGTGCCAACTATCTTGCACTCAGCCATGCCAAATGCCTTTAATATCTCTCTAGCATACTTCAACTGTGACGTGAAGATCTGTTTTCGCTCTTGCCAAACTTCAATCCCCAAACAGAAATGCATCAGTCATTTCAAACTCTCTTCCTAGCAAGTGCTTTGTCTGCAAGATCTTCTCTTCATGATTTCCTATTATGACAAGGTTGTCCACATAAAGGACCACGATCATGCACCTACCTCCTTCTCTATAGATATACAAATTTGCATCAGATGGGCTCCTCCTGAACTTGTTTTGCAGAAAGTAGGCATCAATCCACTGGTACCACGATCGTGGGGCCTATTTCAGCCTGTAAAATGCCTTCTTCAGTTTACAGACTTTACCTTCTGAATCAGGGATCACGAAACCTGGTGGTTGTTCCACGTATACCTCCTCCTTGAGATCTCCATTCAAAAAGGCGGATTTTACATCCATCTGAAACATGGGCCAACTTTCCTGTGCTGCTAAAGCCAAAACACTGCGAATTGTGGTTAGTCGAGCTATGGGAGCAAAAGTATCCTGATAAACAAAACCATGTACCTGTGCAAATCCTTTTGCCATGAGCCGAGCCTTGTACTTATCCAACGTGCCGTCAGACTTGTACTTGGTCTTGTACACCCACTTGGTGCCAATTACCTTGCATTTTGGTGGTCAATCCACAAGGTCCCAAGTGTTGTTCTTCATTATGGAGCCATACTCTGACTGTATAGCCTCTATCCACCTATCATCACCCTATTCCTCTTCAAGACACTTGGATTCTTCAACATGGATCACCTCTGTCATCAAAGCATAGTTGAGCAAGTGTTCCTGCGCCCTTCTTTGCTCCTCTAATCTCTTGGACCGGCGGTGTTTGGATGGTTCCTCTTCAATGGCTCGAGGTTCTCTACCATCCAAAAGCTGCTTTACCCACTTCGGGAATAGTTGTTGCCGTTGTGGTTCTGTAGGCTCTTCTTCATCTTCTTTATCTTGAATCCTCCCAAGCACTGTTGGGGGAGTTTGGTCTATTGTTGGTGGTTGTACTGGATGGATATCCTGGTCCTGGTTGTCTAGGAAGAAAGCATCCTCCTCCAATTGATGCTGCTGTTCTGAGAAGACCACATCGTGACTTACTATTACCTTCTTGGTAACAGGATTATAGAGATGGTAACCCTTTGCCTCTTCACTATAGCCCAAGAAAATGCACTTCTAGCTCTTCGGTTCCCATTTGGTCCTGTTAGCATCAGGGACGTGCACAAAATAGTCACATCCAAAAACTTTGAAATGTGTAGCTAAAGGTTTCTTACCAAAAAAGGCCTACAGTGGAGTCATCCCATTCACAGCCTTCGTGTAGCTACAATTCAGAATGCAAACTGTCATGTTACATGCTTCAGCCTAGAAACTCTTTGGCAAATCTTTCCCTTTCATCATACGCCTGCCCATTTTGTAGATGACGTGCATCTTGCACTCTGCTACTCCATTTTGTTGTGATGTATGTGGCGGGGGTTTCTGCCTCTTGATCCCATGACTTTTGCAATAAGTTTTGAATTCACTTGATGTGAACTCACCACCTCTGTCTGATCTCAACTTCTTCATCTTCCTCCCCGTTTCTTTCTTGACCATTACATGCCATTCTTTGAACTTACTAAAAGCCCCATCTTTAGTCTTCAAAAAGTATATCCATATCCTTCTACTATAGTCATCAATCTGCGTCATGAAGTAGTAGGAACCACCCAAAGCTTTCGTCTACATCTTTCCACAGAGGTCCGTGTGAACAAGCTCTAGAGGAGCCTTTGCCCTATTGGCCTCTTTAGGAAAGGGCTACTGATGCTACTTGCCCATCATGCAAGCTTCACATACATCGGGCAGATCTGTAATTTTTGGTAGGTCTGCAATCATTCCACTTTTATGCATCTCCTTTAAAGAACTAAGGTTTAGATGACCAAACCTCTCATGCCACAGCTTAGTGTTGCTCACATTGGCTTGAGCACTAAAAGCTGAGAGTTCATAGATGTTGTTGCGCTGTGTACCTTTACCAATGACCTTTCCTTGAAGATCCAAAATCTATGCACCATTCTTATCGAAGTGAACTTTGAGGTCCCAATCCATGATTGCAGAAACGGAAAACAAGCTCCTCTTGATATCTGGCACATAAAGAACATCGGATAACTGTTTTACAACTCCATCTGTCTTGAGAGCAATGGTACCTTTTCCTTTTGCCGGACATTTTGCATCATTGTCGACTGCTACCAGGATGTCATTCCCTACTGGATGTAGAGAGGTATACCAATCCTTCCAAATGGTCATGTGGTGCAATCCACCACTGTCAATAATCCAAGGTTCATCCGTAGGTACATGAACTGCCTCCATGCAAATCTCCTCCATTGCTACGAACAGCTTTGCCAGTACTGCCTGCGCGCTGTTGCTGGACTCTTTCTATAATCCGTTCTTCTCATCTACAATCTTCTTCTGGCACTCATTCTGCTTGTGCCCTGCCTTGTTGCAATAGATGCACTTGATCTTGTTCTTTCTCTTTTTATCATCAGAAGAAAATGGGTTACCAGAGTCCTTACCCTTACCTTTCTTTGATCCAGCTGAGAAAGCTGAATCTTCTCCTATCCTCGTCTTTTGATGCATCTCCTCCTCCAGAAGCATAGCGCTGAAATCCTCAAAGTTGAGGGGCAGATTTCTGTTCTGCATATTCAGCACCGTAACAAGACCATCATACTTTGGTAGGAGAATCAGTATGCACCTTCGTATTAGATTCTCGCTGATGATGGTGATGCTAATCGCAATCATCTGATCACGCAGATCCTTCACCCTAGTGATGAACTTCTCTGCCATTTCAGACTCAGACAGTTTCTCATTCGCGAATTGAGTCTCCAGATTCTGAGTCTGGGTTTGATTCGTGGTCTTGTATTGATTTTTCAAGATCGTCCATGCCTCCTCCACTATGGTGACATGCTAAATTAACACCATGATAGAATCACTTATACTGCAGACAATAGAACACAGTGCATCTGCATTTCTTGTCCATGCAAGAATCTGATCCGCAGTTGGTACTATCTGTTGTCCTGCAATGGCTAGATCCAATCTCGCAACCGGCTTCACGTCCACCCCAGTAGCAGTATCCCAGGTGGACGAATTCGCAACGGGGTTGGTGCACCCATCACTCCTAGTAGCCTTTGCTAACAAAGCTCGTTGAACTTGCAATAAAGTCGTTACTCAGATAGCCTGAGCTCTGATACCATGTAAGAAAATAGTACGCAGCGGAAGATAACAACAAAACGCAAGTACACGATGGAAAGCTGGAGAGAATACAAAAATTCTGATATACCAAACTGCTGATACAACTGATGGTTGGCTGTCCACCCGTGCACTCTACAGACAGAGCTTCGATGGTGATCTAGACAGATGCTGGACGGAGGACTATGAGCGTGAAGAACTGGTTATCTGATGATAGGGGGTGGCCACTTATATAGTGTAAGCGGAACAGATCACCCCCAATCGCCTTAAGCGTTGCACAACTGGCTTGCTTTTTGGCTTCACCTCAATCTTGTGCTCCACAAGAGAGACTGGTCAAACCTGTGAATAGCTTGTTGCAAAAAGACATGGAAAATCATTTAGCATATCCAAGTACTAAAGCTTCTTACTACCTGATAGAGAATCACCAAAAAGCTCTTCATTGTGTTGGCGTCGTTTAGTGTGCTCCACATCCTCCACATGAAGTGTCTCTACAGGATCTTCTTGCACCACCACCTTGTTCCTTCCTGACTCATCCCGTTCAGCACCAAGACAAAGATCAAAGGCCACTCCTTCCACCTCACCCTCTAAATTGGTCTCCTCAGAGCTACACCCTATCTCTTCTTCTTCATCGGTTAAACTCTCTGATGTTGAAGACTCCTCCTTGACAACTTCCTTTTTGCAACTTCTGATGTTGTAGCGCACCTTCTTATCATTTCCCTGCAAAATCAATTCTCTAGTATCCCACATTTGAAGAGCCTTCATCTTGCATAGCCAAGGTCTTCCCAAAACCAATGGATAGGCACATGCATCTAGCTTGGTAGGGATCATCTGAAAAGTAGTCGGCACACAAATTCCACATACATCCACTTCTAGATTCTTCACAACTCCCAAGGTCTTAACCCTAGTTTTGTTAGCCAATTTGATGCGATAAGGAGAGGTAGTACTAGAGTATTTTAAATCAACATCTATCATGGTGTTCTCACTCATGACATTAATCGACGCACCTCCATCAATGTACACATTAGAAATCACTTGACCATAAATGATCACATCAACCATAGGTACATCATCACCAACATCTATATCTACCTTTTGAACAACAATAATGGCACTTTTCTTCTTTTTCTTCTTTGACACTCTTGTGCTTGCTAGTTTTCCCCATTCCTTCTGTAGTTTTGGAGACAAAGCAAGTAATTGACCAAAGGTGATATGAGCTTCCTTTTCTTTAAGGTCAGAAAACAAGTCATAGCTTCCAATCCCTTGTCCTAAAGGAAAGTTTGACTGGCTAATTCTCCTTCTAGATGCCTTCTTTTTCTTACTATGGTGTTCCTCTTCCTGATGTTCCTCATCTACTTTTTCCTTGCTTTCTTCTTCTTCTTTTGCTTTACCACGCCCCCGTTTAGCCATCATTACCTCTCTTTCCTCATCCCCTGAAGAAGCTTCTAACAAGGATACTTGTTTTTCTTCTTTCTTTCTCAATCTAGGACACTCGGGGCGATAGTAACCTTTTTCATTACATTCATAGCAAGTGACCCCACTCCTATCTCGAGGCCTATCTTTACTCTTTGGTGCTCTAGGTTGTCATGCATTAACCAAATGCAATTTCAAATCAGCAAACTCTGCCATCAATTGAGAGATATTATGATCTAACTCAGAGGACTTTGATACCACACCATACTTTCCTCCCTCAAATGAGAAAGAAGATGGTAACATCCTAAGTAATGTTGTAATCAAGAATAGGGAGAAAGAAAGGATCAGTAGAGGCCATAATCTCAGTGAGCCGGTCTATGCCAAAGAGAAGAGCGATACGTTGTTGAAAGAAGATCTTGTGGCTCAACATGACATGAACTAATATATATCGAGGAGTTTGAAGGGGCTGATTAGGTCGGATGGGTAGATTTCGAGGAAACATTGCACCTCCTTCATAGACACCTTTACACTTAGCTCAAAACACTCTACAAACTATCATTAGATACAGAGGCCTATAACTTTTAGTAGAGACATTATATTAGAGATTCAAGCACAGAAATAGATACGCCTTAATATGGGCTTCACGTTGATATAAGTTTCATTGAAAACAGACAGACAGTTGAAGAGATATGGATAGTTTACTGAAAGGGGGTAAAAACTATCATGTAAACAGATTGTCAGACACAAAGACTCATAACATTTTGCAGCAATATTTGATTCAAGATCTAAGTACTAGAGACATGCGCCTTAAAGAGAGCTTCGTGCTGATATATGTTTCATAAGAAACAGAGAAGCAACCAAAAAGTTATGGACAGTTTACTAGATAGGGGTAAAAACTGCCATGAAAACAAACTGTCAGACATAGAGAATCATAACTTTTTGCAGCAGTGTCTGATTCAAGATCCGATAACATACAAACATGCCCTTAAAGAGAGCTTCATGCTGATATAAATTTCATTAAAATTGGACTATCAAGCAGAAAGTTATGAGCAAAATACTAACAGGGGGTCAAACTATCATGAAAACTTCCCTCCACCCATGCTAATTTCGCCTAAGCAGGATGCTCCCTCAAGACTCCACCTTCATCAACGATCCACCCCTCATAGATTTTGTCTAGAATAGGGGAAGAAGTTTGCATGGTGGCTTAGTAAACAGATGGACCATGTGTGCACTATGAGTAGCTGAATAGGAAGAACTTTTAAGGCTTTGAAAGAAAGAAAAGGGAAGAGACACTCAAGAGAGAGAGAACCTGAAGTGACCTTCATTACAAATAGAGTGAGAATCCACTCCAACACTACAAACACAAGGGAGAAGAAGAGGTTTCATACATACAAGAGGGAGCAGAAGCTCCAAGACTACTCATAGAGAGAGAATAAACTAGAGAGAGATGGACTCAAGAGTCTACAAAAGAGAATATCTACAAGAGGGAGAGAAGGCTCATGGAAGAGGCTTGGGGAGACTAGAGCTATAGCAACATGAGCCCTAACGGTGGAAGAGATTGATGGACAAGGGAGAGGAGGGCTCCTTTTATAGAGATTTTGTTACCCTCCTTCACCCATTTACAATTGTTGCATGTAGATTCCTTTCCCTATCAATCACATAAGCACGTATGTCACCATCCATGTCCTTTTTGGCTACTCTTGCCATGTGTCCCATCACAAGATGGTCAAGACTCTCAAAATATTGAGAAAGTCAAGAGTCTCCTCACATGGAGCCCATAGGGACCCTCTCTTTTCCGCATGTCCACATCCTCCTTATTCCACATAGGAGTTCTAGAAGGATTCCTCTTGACTTCACACTCCTCCACATGCCTTCCACATGCTTGGCATGTGGCCTCTCTTATATTATTGGAACACATGGCCATGAGCCCACCTCTTTATATGACTCAATCTTCCTATTTTCTAAAAAACTCCATAATATCCCATACACAAATAACTCTCACCCCATACCATGGTATTTATAATTCATACCTATGGTATTTACAATGAGCCATTCCACTCATCCTCTCCATCCCATACAATATCATAGAAAATAGAAATAAGTGAGAGCCGCTAGGCTATCAGTTAATTCTCAAACTCTTATCAAACATATAGAAAAACAATACCAATGCCAAATTAAAAATATCAATTTTTGGTGTCACAGTGGTCCCTAGTGTGAGGGGAGCAACCAATAGGGGCTCTTTGCCTACCCACCCTCACCTCAACATGCCATTGCCCCACACCTTCTGGCACTCATTGGTACACCTCAAATCACTCTCTAATCCCTTGAAATTAGAAACACTAATTGGAGGCCCTTTTGAGATGCCATTTCTCCCCTAATGATTCTTATTCTTTCATCCGCAATTGTCTGCTTGTATTCTCAAATTTGCTGGTAGGTGACCTTTTTTTGCATGTACACTATGAATTGACTTCATGATGGATGTCACAACTTGATTGCTATCATGTAGATGCAACGAATCAATCCATATGTCTGCAAAAAACTTATATGCATGCACTAACACTCCACTTAAATGTATCTTCAAAAGTGCTTTCCTTGTAGCTTAGGTGGAGTGTCAACGAATCTAGGTAATATTGTTTTATTTTGATCCATACCATCTACAATAATGCAAATGTACTCATTTGGATGAGAAATAGCTTGCTCCTTCCAAAATGCATATTTTACTCTCGAATGCCAAACAAGTCCATGATGATTCTCTCTTTTTTCTATATGCTTCTCTTTGTTGTGGAGACATAGCACTCTCAAGTGCCCGCTTTACATCATCATAGTCACTACACTTTGACATTTTTTGCCTCTTTGTGATTTTAACAAATTCCAAAGCTCTTTTTCCAGAGAGTATACAAAATTGTGAAAAAATGTCAGAGAATGCCCTCTTTGCCTCTGTATTTCTCCAATAGACTTAAATACTTATTTTTTTGTCAAACCTATTGGAAGATGCATTTTAGATACACGGGGCTAAGATAAACCATTTTCAAGAATGTATTCTTTCAAAATTGCTATTGCTGAGACCGTTGAAGATCTTATTTTGGGCCTTCCTTTGTTTCCATGAATGTTAAATTTTCCTCCATACTTTGCTTTATTATCCAAATCCCAGTATGTGCCATGCGATAATCCTATAGTAATGCGATATGTATTGTTGCAAATACTTTTTCCATTTACAAGAGGCTTTATATTTTTTCCAAAACTTTGCTTTTTCTTGTCATTTACTAGAAAGCAAGAGAGCCTCATGAGAGTAGGTATTCATTTAGTTTTTTCCATTTCCTTTGCCACACATGTTCTCTACACCCATTGATGTCATGTAAGTTAATGGAACATTGCAATTGCATATTTCAATGTATTCAAAAGCATGGTATGTCAAATTTGGTATACATATGCTAATGGGATAAGGCATCACTTCCAAAATCTTTTGCCTTCTCGGTACTAATGAACTCATCTAGTTTTGATAAGAAGTCACTTCTATTATAGATGATTCCATTGAAATCATCTAATTCTAAAGGGACAACACTTTTGATGTCTTTGCCTTTCTCAAAATGCATGAATTCATTCTCTCCATATAAGGCATTACTTTTGAATTCTTTATCTTTCTTGGTACCAATGAACTCATCCACTCATGATAAGATGTCACTTCTATACTTGAGTCCATTGAAATCACCCACGTATGAAGGGAAAAAGCTTGGCTCAGTGGCATATTCTTTAAGTCCTTTGAAATGTAGTGTAACGTATCTTTATCATTGAAAACCACATGTCCTTTTTTAATCTTCAAAAATTGCATGCTCCATCTCAATTATTTCCTTCCTCATAATAGGGACCATCCAATGATGATGCTTTATCATGAATGCATACCATCATTAGTAACTTTCAGAATCCTTATCTGTGCAAATGACCACCACTGATGCACTTGTTCAAACCCCAAAACTTGACCTTCCGCTATGCTATTATTTGCAAATGATATCTTTTGCAAAATATCTCCCACACAGAAATCCAAATAAATGCACTTTGTGTTCCTGATGATATGTGTTGGATAAGTCTCATCTCTATCCCATGCAATAAATGATTTGTTGAAAACATTACAAGGCATAACATTGCCAACTAGTTATCTCCAAGTCTTTTAAAGTGACAAAGAGAATTTGGATCACTATCATGGATTGTAGCAATTGCAACTACTTCTCTTTTGCTACATAAGATCAACTCCATTCATGGAACAAAATCTATAGCCATCTCCTTTGTGAGAGTCCTTAAGAGGTCCTTTGCAAGCAAGCTACAGGAGCAACAACTACATAAATTGGTCTCTTTTCAATAATCTACTTATTAGTTATAAATTTTTATTAGTGCTTTAGGGCGGATAAAGGGTTTAGGGTTTAGCATTTACGATATAGGATTTGGAATTAAAAATCAATAGCATAGGCTTTCTATATATGCTAGGCATTGATGGTCGAAACTAGATGAAATTTGATAGGACTCTAAGACATCATGGCATAAAGATTTTGACTTGATGTTACTGCATCTCAATAAAATGACATGGGTACCTATTATTTAGTGGATGGTGATTAGACGAAAGAACTAGGATGGCTTTAGTGGATGGTGAATGCACTTTGATGGGCTCCAAGTGGCTAATTTTTACTTTTGGGAGGCTAGGTTAAGAAGCAGTAGGCACCTTTTAATGTGGACCCTTGATCTAAATCAGGATCAATGTCTAAGATGGAGGTGCATAATGGAGGGTTGCATGTAGACATTTTTCCATAAACCTATACATATAAATTACGAGTAAATTACAGTAAGTTGCTATTTTATAATTCCCTTATTTGTAAAGTCATGTAAGTCCCCTATTAAAAATACTCCTTAGTGTAATAGCATGATATATTACATGTTTATGAGTGAACCCTCCCCTCCCCTGCCCCCCAGTCTCGCATTCCTTGATTAAAAAAATTGTTACCACGACGAGGAAGTCAAACAAAATCTCCAAAATGGATCTCACAACACAAAGTAACTATAGACGTGCTTGGTAGACGCACAAAATAGCAGGCTCATCTATAGGCGTTGCTTGAGTAGAGGAATTATGGACGTGTCTAAAAGTGTGTCTAACAACTCGTCTATTTGCGCGTTTAAATAGCGTGTCTATTTGCACGTTTAAACTGAGAAAATACGAGCCCGTCTAACATCATGTTTATCAGCGTGTCTATTTGTGCATGTATTAACACGTCTATTTGCACATCTAAACTAAGAAAATATTGGCCCATCTAACGTAGCATTTATCAGCGTGTCTATTTGCGTGTGTATTTGTGCATTTATTTGCACATTTACACTGGGAATCAGATGCGTATTTAGACCCGTATATAGACACAAACCAGAGAATACAGAAAGTGAGATTTTGGTGTACATCATTGCTTTCCAAACATTGCCCATGATTACCAAAGCACATAATTTTAACAAAAACATCAATGCTTTTTTGCAAGCCCACATATACAAGAATTAAGTGAGGTGAGGAGAATGAGACAATATGTAAAATAGTTTTGCCAATATCAAATGATGGAATCTCATCCTCAATGAGATCAACCCTTGCCAAACCATCTACTTTAAAATCCAAACAAGTGTTTAGATCTACAAATACATTCAACCCACTACTACTTGTGCTACTCATGTGCTCATATCTCATGATCATCCTCCTCTCTCGTATCACAGTCATCATCACATCCATGGCCATGATAATCCTCCATATACTCCATATTAGTAAATGTACTATACATCACTTTGGAACGTGGCATAATAGGTATGACATGCCACCATCGGGTATTATCCACCATTGGTTGATAGAAAACCTAATTCAAACACAAATACAATCATGTTATTTTTCTTGCATCAAATATTTAAAAGCGAGTATTTTTATATGTGTGCACAGTACCTGTTCGCATTGTTGCGGTAGTACTAGTGTCCTACTTTGCCAAAACTTTGTGGAGTCAATAGTTACAAAGCCACTTGCATGGTGTTTGATTGTTGCATTAGGGCCTCTTTCCACCACATCCTTAAACCACTTTACATCCAAAACATACACAAAGAAGCGTCGAAAGTCAAGCTTAATAATATCTTAGATTATACCACAATAATCATCCATGGCTCCATTGGCTCCCTCAAAGCTAGCAATGATGCCGCAATCTTGTGTGTTTCTCTTATTATCCATCCGTTTTGTTCGAAAATGCTTGCCCTCACACCATATAGCATTAAACATAGTGCACTACACCAAGCAAAAATCAATTAAATAAGCAATCTAAATTATTGAAAGCTCTTAACTTATGTATAACATTCTATGTACCAACCTTGCTCATGCATCCCCTAGCATACTCCCATTCTTCCATTGTGATATGCATCCCCTCGTCTTTCTCTGCTTTCTCCATTTCATCAAGTAGCCAATCCACATGAATATCCTTTGGAAGTGCTCTTAGATACTGAGGGTATGGCACATGAGATCCATGGTGTGTACGAAAGAGGGCCCTTTCTTCTTGTCTTCTTGCCTTTGCATCCTCGTATCTTGTCACCCATCTTTTCATCACATCACTATTAAGCACGCAAAAGAGGTTGATACTATTATGCAACTCCGTGTCTATTACTTTGTTGCATCCTTTCCCTTGAGGCACAATAGAGGTCATCCTTAGGTCTTCATCATCTCTCCATAGTCGTGGGAGAGAGCTATCCACATCAACATGAAACTCAGAAATATATACAAGTGACTCTTGTACCAACCAAAACCCTCGGCCATGCTACCTTCGGGTCTTGCATTTTGTCTCACGAAGCCCTTCAAGGTTTTCATGAAGCGCTTGAGGAAGAACAACCATTGTGCATGTATAGTACCGCATATAGCAATCGATTGATTGATAGGAGGAATGCCATGACATGAGCTCTGCAATAGATTTGCACTTGAACATATGTTGGATGCGAGGGATTATGGGAAAATGTCGCAGAACCTTACGAGGCACGTCCAAAGTTTTGAGATCTGCTCTATATCTTGCCTCTCCACAAGTAGGACACTCTCTTGCATCCTTATGTAGTCCACGAAACAAAACGCAATCATTGACACATGCATGGATGCACTTGTAATCTAATCCTCCAAGAGAGGTCACATGTTGCCTTACCATATCTCTTGAGGTCGGTAATTTATTCTCCCTTGGAAGCATTTTACATAATAGCCTGCACGTGAAGACCATAAATGAGGAAAAGCATTCGAGTAATTGACCCACTAGCATAATTCACCATGTTTGCAAAATAGACTTTAAAGCTTACTTGAGTAATGCATTCAAACTTGCATTGCTCCATCCATAGATGGTTTGCAAGTTTAGTAACTCAAGGGAGGCATGTAGAATAGTGAATGTGCACCCCTCAAACAGTGGAGTCGATGTTGCAGTAAAAAGATCATCCTGCTCCATGCTATCATCCCTCCCTTGATGGACATATAAATCCCGCACCATATCATCAAACACCTCCTCCTCCATGGCTTCATGAGGTTATGGGGGAGGGCTACTATCACCATCACTCCATGCATCCATAACGGTCCCTTCTGAAGATCCCACCTCATATCGGCAATGCTTCGCCTCCTCACAGCGAGCATAGGGCAACATGTGCAGGTGTGGCACTGCATCCTGTATCAAATTAAAACGGGATCATAACTCAAACATATGAACACCCATAGGTATCTCAATCAACCTTAACTTACAAACCCTTACCTTGTTTACAGTCGCATCCCATTCTCCATACTTTGAGATGTGATTAAGTGTAATCCTGCGTGCACGATACATGTTTCCTTGACATCGATCACACATACATTTGACTTGCTCCAATCACATTTTGCGATGGTGGATACGGAGGGATTTATCCTCACTGGAGCTACTTGTTGAAGATGAAGACATCCTACAAACAAACAACCCAAAAAAATTTTCTCTTCTTCAAATGTTTAATTTTAAACTCTGTGGCGTGTCTACAAGCGCATCTAAAAGCACGTCTGCTTGTTCTGTGGTGCGCGTCTAAAAGCGCATCTATAGGCGCATCTAAAACTGCATCTACTCTGTGTCTTTACACGCACAAATAGACGTGCCTATAAACATGGCTTTTAAACCTGCTTTTAGCGTGCTCGCTTCGCTTTTCTTGACATTACTTATACTTCGCACAGCTTGCTTGCTTCCTTATTAGCAGATCCATAGTTTCGATGCTTAAGAGGAAGGCACCCACACTTACTTTTAAGCTTACACTTAAGAGGAAGGCACCCACACTTACTTCCAAGCTTAAAGGAGAGGAGGGCGAACAAGGAGGAGAAGCAACTTTGAAAAAGGAGAAGAACCTTCCATACCTCTATCCAAGGTAAGTCTTTTTGCAGTTGATCTTTTTTGGAAGTTTGCTCTCTTTGGATTTGTACTTTCTCGTATCCAAAAAACGCATGATCTGGGAATCAACGCATGATCTGGGTATCAGTGTCACGTTTGTGTGTCGGGCGCAATGTCCTTTTCTACTTTTTAGAAAAGTCCGTCTGTCGGAGCCCGTCTATAGGCGCGTCCCAGAGCACGTCTAAACGCACATCTACAGGTGCATCTAAACGCGCGTCTAGTCTGTTTGTAGACACAGGTAGCTGCATCTATAGATGCACAGTTACATGCGAAAATAGATGCGCTAGTTAGACGCATCTATAGACGCGCTCCGACAGTAATCCTTCCCCTTTCTTCTCAGCTCATCAGTAATAGATTTTTTTTCTTTTTTTCAGTTCATCATGTGGCCAGGAAGCGCTTCTAACTCACTTGATCCCCGGGAGTCTATTTTTAGGGACTTATATAACCTTTTAAGACACCCTCCTAGTCCTACGGAGTTATACGAGTATATGACGCGTACCCTAAACACCCCCCAGAAGTCGGCACTATAGACTTTGGGAGAGTGGTGGGAGATGCATGGCACAATGCTTTGAGAGGGGTGGCGGTGGGGACAATGATGATTCAGATGATTTAGACGTGCCTCTGGGTGATGGTACGATATTCTATGACATCACTCAAATAGGAGGCATCTTGATGGATGCGCGGGGGAAGGACATCATGGCCTTCATGCGCTCTATAATTGCTAACAATTACAGAGATTGCTTTATCCACTTCAAAGACCAACCAAAGAGGTTGGCTAATGAGACCCTCGATGTTGTTCGCTCTAGGTATCCTAACCCCCCCAATCGCCAGTTCACAGGTAAATGGGCCAAGTTAAAGATTGTTACGATATTTGGCAATAAAAGATCTTCGCTTAAGAGGCAGGCACTAGCGGAGCTTGCCAGGATCGAGGGAGGTCAACCACCAAGGGGCCTACCCCACACTGCTCACAAGTGTGAGTGGAAGAAAGCAATGAAGTCAGCGAGGGAGGACCCCAGTCTGCAGCACGTGGAGGCACGAAGGATCCAGATGGAGGAATATGGAAGTGCACATTTTGGAGCAGGGGGTGTTGAATCATGGGAGGCCCAATTTGTAAGTATCGATCTCAAATTATATTGCTTATGTAGTTTATTAGGAGGTTGTTTCTTTGTACTAATCCCTTTGCAAATTGTGTCATCTTGCAGCTTGAGATCGTGGGCAGATACCCTACTCCTATGGAGACAGCCTACCACCGCCACCATCACAGAGGAGATACATGGAGGCACTTCTATGATGACGGGTTGACTACTGAGGAGCAGTATATCCGGGCTACTGGAGCGGCCCCCGAGGTATTTGAAAGTAATTAAATAATGCCAATATTATAAGTAAAGATTTGATTTTTCATACATTGATATATGTTGTCCCTTGTTTATAGGCCCATGCACAAGACGACGAGGAAGACGAGGAAGGAGGCGCAGAAGGGAGCACAGAGGGGAGCGTGGAAGGGAGCATGGAAGAGAGCGAGGATTAGTCATAGAAGTAGTGCTAGCTACTCTTTTTTGTAGTGCATCTATAAACGCGTCTATATACGCGTCTGTCTGTCGACAAGCATCTATGTTTGCGTCTACAAATGCGTTTATAAGAGCGTCTATTTTAGCATTTATATGCACGTCTATATGCGCGTGTGTGTCCTATATAGACGCACTATTAGACGTGGGTCTCCAGATGCACAAATAGATGCACCCGTAAGTTTTTTTATTTAATTCAGCAAACGTGTTTTTGTGCACGTCTATGGGTGCTTTGTCTTGTTGTGTCTCATTATGATATATATTGAATCCATTATGTGTGCATGCAATCAAAAAGGACTCTTACCACAATATGTGCACATAATATCTTTAAGGCATTATATCATCTCTTGGTTGTATGACGTAAGTGAAAGCATTAATCATCACCTCCCTATCCCACTTTGTCATTGGGTTTGATGGCATTGTTGATTCATCAACATATTGAATAATGAAAAAAGAGGTATAATCATGATCGTTGTGCATGCTGCTTAAGTATCCCCTTTGGCTCCTTCCAACTGCTAAGGTGTTTCTTCCAAGGACTTCTTCTAGGCATCCTTTTTAATAGTGCAAAATCTTTAAGGATTTTTCTGAGTGCTTGTAAGTCTGAATATGCCATGTGTATTTTATCTAAAATTTAGTTCTCATGGGTGCATAATTAATGACACTAAATTTAAGTTTCAATCTCTTTATGAGTTGAGAAAAATCAAAACAATATGACCACCACGGGAGTAACGGATCACTCCTTTTTTGTGAATCTTTAAGGTGGTGTAGGACCTAGTGATGGACATTGTGGCGAGCTTGTCGATGGATGACGAGGTGAGGGAGATGATTGGTGAGAGAGGAGGAATACTAGAATGATGAGGCGAGGGAGATGATAGGTGAGAGAGGATGAATACTAGCGAGTTTGTACATGACCATGACCCTTAGATATGAAACCATTCCATTAGATATACAATCGCACTATGCATTTGCAAGGCCTTTTTAAACCTTCTCATACGCAAGCACTCCATTGGTTCTTTTAATGTTATCCAATAACCATGTTTTTTCTACGTGTTTTCCACTCCACTAGAAGTGTCCATCTCGAGCATTTCTCCACTAGTTCACACGTGTTGATAAGGTGTAATAAGTGGATAGTAGCAAGTTTCTAAAGTCTAACTCTAGCATGTAGTGATTCGTGACTCGTCAGAGATTGATCTGCAAATCAAATTGAGTAAATAGTCAAAGAGGATAACTCAGTAGTTCACTTTCCCACATATTGATAAACGTGGATTCCAAGGCACCGATTACTCCTCGTGTAATAAATGGGATTGTGTGAATGCAGCAAGTTTCCAATTTGTAAACGCATCCATTCACATTGTATTAAAATACAAGAGGATTAGCATACAAGAAGCTAAACATCTGTCGCCTTATCTATTTAAATTAAACCTTTTTCTAAAGTCACTCGTTGAAACCTGTAGAGCAGCACGCTGCACCACGATGTAATATGCAACTCAGAAATCCGCTACGGTAAACGGCGGATTTTTTCTCCATGTACAGATTAATGTCTTGCTACGTGCCAGACTCCTAAACGCCATTGGGCCGCTGTTCCAAATCTAGGATGGATATCGTTAATGTGGCCGACAGACGAAATAGCTGGACTCCGGATCTGCCGCACAAAGTGGATTACTTTTTGCATAAAATAATGATAGCACTATCGAGACAATTCCAGTCTCAGACTCCTGCGTGGCTAGCCATTCTTTATTAAAGTTCTCTTTCTTATTTGCAGATATTCTAGAAGAACTTTCGATTCGGCTTATAAATACATCCGTCCGGATCTTCTGGTCTTTATCTTTGCACCGAAATACTCACACCTCAAATATCGTGCCAGATATCTTCCGCACTCTTCCAGCCCCGAACTTCAATCCCAGACTCTGGTTTGTAAAGAATGGCTCTAAAGCAGGTCCTGGTTGTGGCGACGTTGCTGCTCCTCTTACTAGCGGCCAACTCCGAGCAGGCTTCGGCTGCCGTCTCTGACTCGGTTACAGGGCGGACAGTCTGGCTCAATGCAAACCCGAAGGAGCCTAGAGCGTGGTCAAGTCACGGAAACGAAGGTCTCACAAGGAAGCATGGAGGCAGCCCGGCTAGAAACTGGCCCGGCCATGGAAACGAAGGGCTCAAGCACCAACTTGGAGATCTTCCATAGCCGGGTTAAAAAATGAATCACCCCTTTGAATAGGATTTTTCTAAGGCTGGATGATTAGAAGTTATGACTTTTATGTTATATTAGTCACATATTAGTGAACTTGACACAACTAGTTATCTAAATTTAAGCTTAACAAGTTCCTTTGGCTCCACCTATGCTATATGCCAATGATATATTAGGTTTTAGGCACTTTCTTTGCATTGAATAGCACTATGCAGGTCCATTCTACATTCTTACGAGCAGAATGGATTGTTCTTTTATGAACCTTTACATGAGTCCCTAATTGTATGCTTTGATCTCATAATGATACTTGATAAGAATGCTTTTGAAAGTAGCATCCTTAATACCCATCATTAAGGTAACCATCAAATTTTTACATTTAAAGATGGTTAGAAAAACATGTGTATGAGTTAATATTTCTAATTTGTCCATTTTGGGTCATTCGGGCTTGTCCTGCAATAGCTCCATAAGTGCTTCTAGAAAAGAGAGGGAGAATGCCCTCAAACGTATGTGTCAATTATAGTGCTGAATTGCAACCCATAAACTAGAGAAAATGTTGTGAAGTAATTGTCTCATTTAGTTTGTGAAAAGATGAAATAGTCTAATTTTACAAAACACTTACTTGCATACATGTGTAACAATTTTATGTTATATTTGGATAGATTTCAATGTCCTATATCGTCTAAGAAATAGATTTCTTAGACTGTATATTTTGATCTAATCTTAAAGGTTGAAATCTATTTTGACACCAAACTTGTATAATCTAAATGAAGAATGCATAATTTTATGGCTCAAGCAAGCTACCCAATGCATGTGTAACATATACCCAAAGCCTCACAAAAGATGGCTACAAAGAATCAATCTTTTACCACATCATAAGCTATCTCTCACAAATATTGCTTATCTCTATGCCTAATCACTAGAGTCACAGTTTTGTCTTTAATGGACCATTCTCTCCATGTAATTTGATATTTCCTTCTTATAATTGCTTGGCATTGCTACACAAGATTTGTATACATCTCCATGCCACCGAATTAGTCTTAACGAATCAAGATATTATCACAAATATAGTTTACTCAAAACAATATCAAACTTGGAAAGAAGACAAGAAAAAGGAAACAAGGGATGCGAGGATATATTAGATGTACAATGTTTTGGAAAGGAGTAGTTGATATAATGGTTGTGATTCGACCAGTAATGTTTGCACTAATGTTAAGAAGCAAGGTGCCTACTTTAGGATAAGCTTAAATGATACAGTGGAACTATAAACACAACTTGCATGGCATGGAAACATGAAATGAACCCTTCAATATAGCTAAATTGATGATATTCCATTCTTACTTTAGAAAATGTTGGCAAAAGGTGCATGTTTCACTACATGGCATAGAGTTGCTACTAGACGCGCCTCATGGTGCCATGTGCAAAAAATGTGGATTTCATTAATAATTATTTTGAGTTGGTGCACTCTCCAAATTCATTTTTATAAGTACCTTTGGAAAGTACACTCTCCAAAATCATTTTTATACTTTTTGAGTACTTCAGGATTAGAAGATAAGATGATTTTTAAAGTTTTTGAAAGTTCAAAAAACTAGAAATTGTGAAATTTAGCATAACATCTCATCAAAGGGAGAGTAAGCATTGCTAATATCTCAAAGTATATTTTAGTGGGGTTAACAAACACCTTCTATCCTTCTTAAACAACATGAAAAAATACTCTGCATGTATACACGTTTTCTTCATTTTCTAAGAATACAGCCATGCAATAATACTAGATGCTTGATAATGGAGTGGAGTCTCGCGGCGATCCATGGGGAGGATGTGATGCTTCGTGTGGAGGCTATGGTGCTTCGTCTGGAGGATGTGATTCTATTGGTGCTTTGTGTGGAGTCTATGATTCTATTGGTGCTTCTTGTGGAGCATGTGATTCTATTGGTGTATAGTGAATCTCCGCTTCTTGAAGTGAAATTTCCCATTGAATCTCTTCTACTTGTGTTGGAGGTATGGATGCCATCTCCTCTGCTTTAATAGTAGGTATAAAATTGATCTCCTTAACTTGAATTGTAGGTACATTCACAATATGCTCCTCTTGATTTTCAAGTACGACCAAAATATCCTCATCTTGAATTACAAGGTGCTCCCTAATGGTAGCAATCATGTCTTGAACACTCACTATCATAAATGCTTATAGACCTATCTCTCTATATGCTTACAGTGATGGATATGAGTTCAAAACAAAAAGATGGCTGGGGAATAACATGGAGTTATAGCACACTCTCCACCCATAGTTGTGGCTGTCTTTTTGCTATACTACCAAGCATTGCATGTAATCCATTGTGTCAACTAAGTCACCTCTCTATCGGTGCATGGATTTTTTGTCAGCTTTTTGCATGGCCCTAGCCATGATAATATATAGCACAAATTAGCATGGATATTGTATAGTATACTTAGCATGGGCATTGGATAGGGTACTTAACATTCACTATATACTTAATGATAGCCTGCCATTGAATTGAGAAAGGAACATTAATTGTCTTCCAAGTCCACACATATCAAACTCCAATGGGATGTTGAGATATTGAGCTCCACTCGCGATATGCCCGGGTGACCGTTGTGCATTTATGTCACCGACTTGTTAGCTGTAGATGCGGTTGGTACACCGCCCATGAATAATAGCTAGATGACAGCTATCCTTATCTACTCTAGTTTGTGGCTCAATTAGTATGCCACCTTAGTTAGTTGAGTTTGGTTTGAGACCCACATATAGGGTTCTTCTATTTCTTTGTACTAGAGTTCTTTTGGCTTTCACAACTAAGAAGAGGAAAACTGTTTTCAGCCTCCACTTGTGTGTGTATTCCCCCATTGTGTATGTGAGAAAGCTGCAAGTGAGACTCCTTCCCTCTCTCCCACTATCTTCACATGGTATCAGAGCCTTGTTCGTGGTAAGGAGATCAAGAAAGCAAACCAAGTTCGCGGTGTCCTGGTAAGAGGACCAGTGTTGCTTTCCTTTTTCGAGTTTGGGAGCAAATCTCTGCAGGTAGCACAGCCAGAAGTGCAAGAGTGCACTGTCTCAGATTGAGACGCCCTTCGTGGTGTGGCGAGAGGGCAGTATATGCTGCGAGTGAGGGCGAAGCCCTTCAGTGACTTTATTTTTCTGATTCGAGGCCATTTCGGGGCCCGTTTTGAAGGCAGAAGTTCTTTGCAGGCACTCAGAAAAAGGCCCTGTATTTGTTGTGCGACCACTGCTCTGCTGGTCGGTGAAAAGTTGCCGAAGAAATTGCATCGTATGCCTGTGTGCAGAGATATTGGGAGTTGCAAAATCATGCTTGTTGAATGTTGATGCAAAATCGTCACTACGAAGTGACTATGTGGTCAAATACCACTTTCGTCAGTTTTGCAGATCTACCCGTGTGAGGCAAAAGCTGTGTTTTTTGCAGTGACAGAATATTTTGCAGTGTTCTGTAATGGCGTCTGATTCTCTTTCACAGATTGTCACTAAAAAGCTTGACAAGAACAACTTCCAGGCATGGAAGTTTAGAATGACGAATTTCCTTATGGGAAAAGGCTTTTGGGAGTTCATTACAGGAAATGAAGAAGAACCAGTTCTTCCTAATGTTCCCAATCAACAGGAAATGTAGGCATTTAAAGGATGCCATGAGAGAGCCAGAAAAATTATGTACTGGCTATCTATCAGTATTTTGGACTCTATGATTGTGCATATTCAGGATGCGAGTATGCCAAAGGAGGCATGGGATATTTTGGCAAAAATGTACAGCACAAATATGCAAGCCAGGAAAATGCAGCTCAAACAGGAGTTGCATAATGTGCAGAGAGAAAATATGAGCATTAATGACTACCACATGAAGGTGAGGAAAATTGCAGATGCACTTGCTTCCATTGGGTCGCCAGTGGAAGATGATGATCTAGCTTCTGTGACCTTGAATGGTCTAGGAAAGGATTATGCACAGTTCCAGACATCCATTGCCGTCCGTGAAAAATTTCCTGATTTTGAAGAGTTGTTTGCTCTTCTAATTTCTGAAGAGTAGAGAAATGGGGGTGCATCTTCTTCAGGAGGAACTTCAAAAGAAACTGTCTTCTACTCAAATGATGGAAGAGGTAGAGGCAGAGGTAGAGGAGGCCGAGATCTGCAGGCCGTGGTAGAAATTAGAATTTTCAGCAAACTCAAGAAAGCCAGTCCTATGGAGGAGGACGTGGTAACTCTAGAGGCAGGGGGAGCTAAAGAGGCTGTGGTGGATGGTAGAGAGGCCAAAATGCAAACAACAATGTTGAATGTTACTACTGTGGTAAAATGGGTCGTATGGGTAAGGACTGCTACAAAAAGCAGAATGACATTATGAATGGAAAATTGCAGCAAGGCAATCATGCATCTTCTAGTAGATAGGGTGATGACAGAAATGAGCATCTATTTATGGTGCAGCACATGACCAATTCTGTGACAATTGCAGAAGAACAAAATGATGTGTGGTATGTTGACTCAGGGTGCATCAAACCACATGACAGGTCATGCAAAATGGATGCAGGATGCAAGGAAAATGGAAAAACCAGGATTTGTGGAGACTGGTGATGATACTCCACATCCTATTGTGCAAATTGGTAAAATTCCTTTATCTATGTAGGATGGGAAAAAGAAATACCTGTCTGATGTATTTCATGTCCCGAACATCACCAAGAACCTAGTTTCTATTGGTCAAATGGTTGAGCAGGGCTTGCAGGTCAGATTTAATCGTCATGGATGTTTTGTTGAGGATATGAAAAATAACGGTTGCTTGATAGCAAAAGGAAAGAAGAAGGGCAGGATGTTTACGTTGGATGCGGACATGCCTGAATTGAGTGCAGCAATGTTTGCACATGGGACTGGTGTAGTTGCAGATATTGATATCTGGCATAAACGCATTGGTCATGTTAATATACAGCGACTTCAATCAATGCAAGCCCAAAATATTGTTGCAGGATTGCCTAAATTCAAGGTTGCAGAAATGCATAAGGTTTGTGAAGCCTGTCCATTTGGAAAACAGCCAAGGAAACCATTTCCTTGGCATGTTCAAGAGAGTAAAAAGCCATTGGAATTAATCCACTCTGATGTATGGACTACTAAAGCTGCATCTATTGGAGGCTATCACATTT
This sequence comes from Dipteris shenzhenensis, assembly GCF_047967505.1. Taxonomy (NCBI): domain Eukaryota; kingdom Viridiplantae; phylum Streptophyta; class Polypodiopsida; order Gleicheniales; family Dipteridaceae; genus Dipteris; species Dipteris shenzhenensis. The sequence goes on along the minus strand of NC_141602.1, from coordinate 23,908,566 downwards.
CTGTCACTTTTATTGATGACTTCAGCAGAAAAGTTTGGGTGTATTTTATGAAAAAGAAAAGTGGTGTTTGGGCACTTTAAAGCTTTTAAAGCTACGGTTATTCCTTCTATTGTTACACCTGGAGTAAGGAAGACCAGGGATGTTTTGAGAGCACCTGGAAGTGAGCCTATTTTGCACAGGTCTACCAAAGCTAGGTATCCTGTGGATAGGCTGAAATATGATGGATTTATAGCCATTCACTATGCCTATATGGTCAAAGTGATACAAGAACCAGAACCCACTTCTTTTGAGCAAGCCATGGGAAATGAAAAATGGGAGAAAGCCATGGATGAAGAAATGGATGCCTTGGAAGCAAATGCTACATGGGAATTGGTGCCTTTGCCTAAAGACAAGAATGCAATTGGCTGTAAGTGGGTTTATAAGATCAAGCACAATGCATATGGTTTTGTGAACAGATACAAAAAAAGATTAGTTGTCAAGGGGTATGCACAGACATATGGCATTGACTATGAAGAAACATTCAGTCTGGTTGCAAGGATGGCAACTGTAAGAGCAGTCATTGCTATGGCTGCATCAAAGAGTTGGTCTTTACATCAGATGGATGTAAAGAATGCCTTCTTGCATGGTTATTTGCAAGAAGAGGTCTTTCTGGAGCAGCCACCAGGTTATGTTCATGCTATTCATCCAGAGTGTGTTTGCAGGTTGAAGAAAGCCTTGTATGGCTTGAAGCAAGCACCTAGAGCATGGTCTGACAAGATACGACAGTATCTTGTCACTATTGGCTTTCAAATTTCCAAGGCAGATTTCTCACTCTATGTGAGAAAAACACAGAAAGGTATTATGCTGCTTGTCATTTATGTTGATGATTTGATCATCACAGGTGATAGTGATGAAGATATCCTTCATGTGAAAATGCTATTGAAGCAGAAGTTTGAGATGAAGGATTTGGGAGAGCTACATTATTTCTTGGGCATTGAGGTGATTAGAGTCACCAAGTGGGATACAGCTCTTGCAGAGGCAGTATGGATTGGACATGCTGTCCAAATATGGGATGACAGGCTATAAACCTATTTCAGTTCCTTTGGAGCAGAATGTGAAGCTGAGCACAGATGCAGGTGAGCTTCTAGAAGACCCTACTATGTACAGACGCATAGTAGGAAGTTTGATTTATATGACTATTACCAGGCCAAATTTAAGCTATGCTATTGGATTGGTAAGTCAGTTTGTGCAAGCTCTAAGGAAATCGCATTTGGATGCGGCTAGACGCATACTCAGGTATGTGAAGTCCACATTGCAGTATGGACTATTTTATGAGGCTGGGGTTCATATACAGCTGCATGGATACACTGATGATGATTGGGCTGGTAGCACTTCTGATAAACAATCTATCAGTGGATATGTGTTCTCTTTTGGGAGTGCTGCAGTCACCTGAAGCAGCAAGAAACAGCAGGACAGTTGCCTTGTCGAGCACAGAGGCTGTATACAGGGGTGTAGCAATGGCTACATGTGAGGTAGCTTGGTTGCATAAGCTACTTTATGATATGCATCAGTCTACAGATGGGCCAGTTGTCATTTATTGTGACAACATGAGCAGTATACACTTGGCAAATAACCCAGTCTATCATGCTAGAACAAAGCAAACACCTATTTCATTAATTTTGGACTTTTTGTGTTGTTTTTGGATGAAGCCCAAAAATCCTTCCCAAATGAAAACTTTACTTTGTGAAAATATCCTTCCCAAATCAAAATTCTACTTTTTGAAAATATTCTTCCCGAATCAAAAGTTCACTTTGTGGCACTATCATATTCACATAAAAATATTGTTTTTTCAATCTACACTTTTGCACCAACATGGAAGAATTTGAAATAATCCTATATTAGAAATTCTAGCTATATCTAAGTTATTTGTTAATTGAATTATTTTTAATATTTTTCCTTGACGTGATAAATTTATAAATCCATGAAAGGAGACTTAAATATTTCATGAAAATAACATTGTCACTCGCAATATGCACAAAATTTTTAAAACTTTTAATAAATAGAAAAAAGACATGATGCCATAAGACCCAAGTTTTATATTGAACCAAAGAGGTATAAAAGCAATTATAGCTATTATTATATGATTACATTGAGAGACGTTGCTCTCAGCTAGAGTCTTTATATCCAAAATGATATAGATTGAACATATGTTTACAATTTAAATTGTTGCTCTTAAAGAGCCTCAATTCATGCCATCTGCATAATTTGACTCCCCATTGTCTTATTGCTCAATGTCATGACAGTCCCTTGCCAGGTACATCTGCATAATTTGACTCCCACTTGTCTTGCCAAGCCTTGCACCTTGGGTGCATTGACTCCCCATTGTCTTATTGCTCAATGCGATAGTCTCTTGTTGCCAGGTGCCATCTGCATTAACTCCCTATTGTCTTGCCAAGCCTTGACCCTTGGGTGACATCCAGTGCAAAATACAGGTGCCATCTGCATTAACTCCCACAAGTTATCTTGCCAAGCCTTGCCCCTTGGGTGCATTGACTCCCCATTGTCTTATTGCTCAATGTGATAGTCCCTTGCCAGGTGCCATTTGCATTAACTCCCTATTGTCTTGGCAAGCCTTGACCCTTGGGTGACATCCAGTGCATATTTTGACTCTCATTTGACATAGGAGGTGATGACTCTGATTATAATTGTCTTGGCTTCTTGCCTAGTACCCAAATAAAATCCTTCAATGGACTTCAATATAAATCTTTAATCATGGACATTCTTCATTTGTGCTATCTCCTTCTACTTCCTCCATGGCGAGAATTCTTAAAAATTCGTGTATATGCAAAATAGTTTGCTGTGGTATTTTTATTTCTCCTTCTACCTCATATCCCATGCACTTCTTTGATTTCTTTGCCCTTGAATGCCAAGACACTATGATTGTCTCCGTCGAAACTTGAGAGACCGCTTCATCATTTGGGACCCACTCCTTCATTATACAATTAGTATACAATGTGTTGTTATCCATATTCTCCTTCCTACCCTTTGGCTGATACCATACCATTGTAAATGTTGTAGCTCTTCCTTGATCATCTCTTTGCACATCAACTACTTTTGCAACCCAAAACTTCACATTCTCATATTCATCATCCGATGGCCGAACCACAACAAAACAATCGACCTCTATATCTACTTGTGGCATAAACTCTCTCTTCTTCGGTCCACAATATGGACGTCGGAGTAATGATACAAATTCATTTTCAAAGACTGGAGCTGGGCACAAATTGTTATGAGCATTTGGCCAAAACATATTGCATTCTTCCTTGACATCCTTTGAGCCTTGCATTCTCTCAAGGTCCTTTATTAAATTTTGTGTCTTGTTAATTACTGTGGTAGTGTGTTCTCTCCAAGTAGGCTTCGAATCAGGATATCTCTGGAGCATTTCCTCTTTGTATGTAATAAATGCTTTTAATCCTTCTATTTCACAGTTAGACCTCTCATTGAATTCTTGTATAGGAGCCGATGTTGGATACCTTTCCTTGTTGGGAATTGAAGTTAAGAGACTGTAAGGTTTTTTAGGTTCCCATTTTGTATCATGAGAATACTGTTGCCATTGCATTACGGGTTTTTCATCTTAAAAAAAAAAACGAAAGTAGTGTGGATTGGTATGACCTGTCAATGCATCACCACCCGTTTGTATGAAAGGTAGAATGAAGCTCTTCCAATCATACATTCTTTCGAGCCTCTCACATACTGTACTTTCCTTACGACCACCAATTTGCTTGCCACATCTTCTTACCAAGTCATCTATTGTCTCCACATCCTTGCATTTAAGCTCCCTTGAGACTGTGCTAAAAACCTGATCGATATCCTCATGTGTATGCCCAACATACGAAAATCCACATTTGACCTCATTGAAGATTCGATAAGCAACTAGCATGGAGCAGAATGCAAACATGAGTACATTAATTCCATGCACTAACACTCCACATAGATGTGTCTTTAGAAAGTGCTTTCCTTGTAATTTAGGTGGAGTGGCAACAAAACGAGGCAATGTTGTTGTATTCTGATCCATGCCATCGACAATAAGGCACATGTAGTCATCGGGATGCGAAATAGCTTGCTCCTTCCAAAATGCATATTTTTGTCTGGAATGTCGAATAAGGTCATGATGAGATTTTTTGTTTTTTTTGTATAATTCCCTTTGATTTGGACATGTTGCACTCTCAATCACTGGCTTTAAATCATCACAGACATTGCACTTTGACATTTTTTGCCTCCTTGGGATTTTAACATATCCAAAGTTCTTCTTCCAAAGAGTATACAAAGTATGAGAAGAAGCTATGGCATCCCCTCTTTGCCTTTGCTTTTCTGCAATAGAGTCAAATACTTCGAGCTTTGTCAAGCCCATTGGAAGGTGCATTTCAGTGATCGCATCACCGTTAGGGAGTTTGGTAGATATATGGGGTTGAGCTAAAGCATTTTCATGTATGAAGTCTTGCAAAATTGCTGCTGCCCTGACAGTTGAGATTCTTGATTTGGACCTTCCTCTATTACTGTGAATGCTAAATTTGTTGCCACCCTTTGCCTTGGTGACTAAATCCCAATATGTACCATGGGATAATCTAGTAATATTGCAATATGCCTTATTGCAAATCCTTTTTCCATTTACGAGAGGTTTTACCTTTTGTCTTGAATTTAGCCTTTTATAGCCATTCTGAAGAAAGCAAGAGAGACTTGTGAGAAGGTATTCATTTCTTTCGCTTCCTCTTCTTTGCCACACATGTCCTCTACATTCCCTGATGTCTGCAAGATCAATGAAGCGCATACATTTTCACTTGCAACATAGATATCCCAATGCATTTAACATGTTCTCCTCCTTCATTACTCTCTTCCTCTTTGGTTTGTTGTTGTGGATCTACCTAGATTCGCTTTCTCTTCATGCATATGTATGACCGTTTTCATTCCTCATGCATGTTGTTATCTGTATTTATGCACTTCTTCTCCTCACATTTGTTTGTAACCAAGCATCCATGATTGGTCGTTGCATCCTTGGCCATATCACAATCAAAGTAAAATATTGAATAATCCTTTGTTGATCTCGTCCTCGTTTTTAACATACTCTTAGGACCATCCAATGAATTCAATATTCTACGAGAGTATTGAGAACCTTGAAACTCTTCCACCCCTGAGAGAACATCACTCATTGGAACATCTTGCATGGCTTTCACAAATCCACAAGCTTTATTGACACCAAGTTTGTTAATATGCTTGAACTCATCCACACTTGACAAGACATCGCTATTGAAACCTTTGCCCTTCTCACTGTGCAAGAATTCATCCACCCCAGATAAGGCTTCGCTTCTAAAATCATTTTGTTTCTCGGAACCAATGAACTCATCCACTCCAGATAAGATGTCACTTCTATAATTGAGTATATTGAAATCATCCACATTTGAAGTGATAGAGCTTGGCACATGGGCACGCTTTTTAGGTCCTTTGATATTGTAGTATACCTTGTCTTTATCATTGAAAACCATGTGCCTCTTTCTCATGTTTAAAAATTGCATGCTCCATCTCATATTCTTGCCTACCTCATAGTAGGGATCACATAAGGATGGGAAGTAGCAAGCTAAGGGTGTCCACTTTTTGTTCACTCCCCAATCCTTAGGAGGTGGAAAAACAAGCTTTTTAGCAGACAAAAATGCAAATCTCACCTACTTTCCTATGGATGTAGTCTTTGAAGTCTTCTAACACAACATCACACTTGCTATTGTGCACACAATCGTATAGTCTGATCGAAAATTCGATGCACACACAAAAAATTTCTTTGTGTCACACGGCATGGTTCCAGGGTGATGTTTGTCACGAACAGAGAGTGTCATATTAAATTCTAAATTTCTCACTCATTTTAGATTAAATGTTATTGAAACTTTGTAAGTGGTCTCTTTGCATTATGTAGAGCTTAACTTGATTTATTGGTAATTTTTTGAATGACTTATCTAATTATAAATAATTATTTATAATAAATAAAGTCATAAATACTTGCATTTTAGTAGCACACCACTTTTTTTTAGTATTTTGAATAATTAAGTAAATCCAATTCGGTGGAAGGTTAGTAGGCACATAAGGGTGTGTGGTTGAATCATCAAATCCCAAAATCAACGGTTAGATTTAGGAAGATTGAAGTTTAATTTTTACTTTTACTCCTTAGAGGATCAACAAAGAATATTAAAAATAAATCTAGTAATTCTCAAACATAACCAAACATTTCAAAAATGTCAATATTTTTAGTCCTCTGCATGATGAATAAGAGGAAAAAATTTTGGTTAAATTTGAGTAAGGGAAACGTACGATATGGCCTCCAACAGTTAAATCTCCCTTTTGTGGGGGAAAAAGGGCCACCCAAGCCTAATACCAAGACAAGGTAGGCTTGGTATTAGGCTTGGTGAGGTAGGCTAGGAGCATCACCAACCCTAGTGGCAAGCCTTTGGAGTCTGCATGCTGCCCATGTGGAAGGATGAGTCATCAAAACCATGCCACGTTGTTAGACCACGTGGTGCCATCTCATCAAGAAGATGTGACATCACTCCTTGCCATGTCACCTTACATTGCCACACGTGCTGCCACATGTGCCACCTCATCATTCCACATCATGAGCCATGTGATCACACAATGCCACCTTGGCATACCTCCTCAACCTTGCCACGTCACCAATCCCTCCACCTCAATTTGCCATGTCAATCTACCACCTCATGAATGCCAACTCATCATACCACATCACCTTTCAATGTCATGGAAGAGACTATATTACCACATCATGACCATGCAGGAAGAGACTATATTACCACATCATGACCATGCATGGTGCCACATCAGCCAAATGTATACACATGACGATGTGCGAGGCATACAATACCTCGATCAAGGTATATGACCTGGGTGAGGCATACAATACCTCCATCGAGGTATGTGACCGAGGACAACTAGGGATACCTCGATCGAAGTTCATACATGCGTAATGCACTGAATACCTCGATCGAGGTATAAGGTCTGATCGAGGTATATGATTGGGGCTCTGGGCATAGCAGACCTCTCCACCAAAACTTAGCCAATTAGTATCAATCTTAGCACCAAAACTTAGCCAATTAGTTTCAATATTAGCACCTCTCCACCAATAATAATGAAGAGCAATCTAAGAGCAATCTAAGAGCAATCTAGTGGATGAGTTGAGGCTCTCTATAAGACACCACGTTTTGGTTCATTTCACCCATTCTTAGCCATTCTTGCCTCCTCATCACTTTGTCACACCTTCCATCCTACTTTCATTGAGAATGGGTTCTCAAAGCCGTAGAGCTAGTAGACGTGAAAGATGTAGGAACCCCCCCCCCAAATCTCATTGACGAGGAGCGCAAGCGGAAGGCTCGTGAGCGCAAGAGAGCCTCTAGAGCTCGAGCTCGCGCTGCCACCACTGATCCACCTCCAGATCTACCTCTACATCCCACCTCCACCCCCACCTCCACCCCCACCCCCACCTCCATTGTCCCCCCATCCTCATCCGCTCCCCTACCTCTAGCCTCCGCCCTTCCCCTAGCCACCTACATTTTGGCCTCCACCTCTACCTCTTCCCCCTCCACCCTCCCCCCTCCCCCTCCCCCCGCTCCGCTTCGCGCCTCCCTTCCCCCGTCCACCCTACCATCTCCCATTGATCCCCTTGCCCCACCTTGCAGCAACAGTGTTGCTTCACGACGTGACTTGCCGAAGTCCACTATCCGTCGTCGTACTAGCAAGATTGTGCAGTCTTTTTTTTGTGACCTCACGCCAGCTTCGTAGTCTTCTCTTCTCACATCCCTGATTGATCACCCTGACTTGCTAGAGTGTAGGAGGCTTGCTGGTCTTGGTGCACGTAGAGATAGGGTTGTATCTAGCGAGGTCCTTAGCAGTGTTCAGCGTTCCTATGCTTCTATTAAGCATAGGAACTCCAGTGATGCCTTGGTAGCACGTCGTGCTATTGTGGCTGCCATTAGTAGACCTCATATGATAGGCCATGTGCATACCGCTTCACGTCTTCTTCAGATTGCACCGCGCACATTGCGAGCAGGCATCATTAGGAGGCAGAGTCTAGAGGATAGTGAGACTTATGCTCTTTGGGCTTCGAGTGGTCGTGCACCTCACAGCGATCGATTGTTGGATGATTCCACTAGGTCCTTCATACAACAGTTTTGGGAGGAGCATTGCAGAGCATCCCCGGTGTTCAAGAAGGCATTGCGGAAGAGGGTGTCACGCGGTGTGTACATTGAGCATGGTGCATGTTTTTTGGAGTGTACCCAGACTGAGTTGTACACTCAGTTTGTAGAGGCGCACCCGGAGTTCAAGATTGGGCAGAGGTCATTTGAGCGATGTAGGCCATGGTTTGTGCGATGCTCTCAGGAGCATGACACATGCTGTTGTCGCTACCATGTGGATTTTGGATTGATGTATGACCTATTCTGTTCCCTTGATGGTCATAGGGGAGTGGTTCCTACTAGCCCTCGCGACTTCATTCATTCCATATTGTGTACACGAGATGGTGATGCTTTATTCCACTCCCTTGATTGTGTGGAAGGCACGTGTACTTTGTGTGGTGACTTTGCTAGAGTGCCACGAGTTGCACTAGATACTTGTGATGTGCAGATGGTTCGTTGGTAGCAGTATGAGTACTGTACCTTGACATTAGATGGTGGTGCACAGTCGAGGAGGTTGCAGCTTGTGGGGAAGGAGACACCACGTGTTGTATTCATTGACGGTTTTTGAGGGAAGCTGTTGTGGGGGTTAAAGGTCACTGTGCCTTAACCCCAGTTATGTACAATACTCAAACACATATATAAATGAATGAAAAAGAAGATTAGGGTGGTTCTGCACCCACCAAACTTGTGTGGCTCTCTGTCTCTCTCTCTCGCTCTCTCTCCCTCTTCCGTTCTTGCTTCCGTTGAGAGCACTCTCAACTGGTATCAGAGCCCGGGTGATCTAGCTGAGCGTGCGTGGATGCTTGAAGCTCAGCAGCTCTGTGGGAGGAAGGAGAAGCTTTGTGGGAAGCTTTGTGGGTGACTTTACTTGCATCCGAGTGTGCAGAGACCTTGGAGGAACCTTTGGAAAAGTCACTTTGGCTTTACGAAGTGGTTTTGAGAGCCTGTTAAGAGCTTTCAAAGAAAAAGTCGTTTTTTGAGCTTTTCCTTGTTCCGTTCGATGACAGAGACTCCATATTGACTTGTAGAGGCAACTATTGCTTGCTTTTGGTGTCCACATTACTTCAGGAGCTTGGAAACACCTTCATTCTTGAATCCGGGATCATTTCATTGGATTTCTGGCTCTCTGTGTCAGTTTCTGCGTTTTTTGCCCGGGTGTTGGAACCCAAGTTTGGAGCAACCATTTGCAGATCTGTCAGTTCCGGTGGACTCAGGAGGTCCTAAAACTTCTATGTTGCTCATCATTTGCACTCCGGTGGAGTTTACAGATAGCTCTGTTTCCAAAAACGTTTTTCAGTCCGTGTGTTGGACCCAGTGATTGAGACCACGGTTTCCAAAACCGTCTGTCCCATTGCGTTCCGGACGCCCAAAAACCCCTACCTATCAGTTCTTGCGCGATTTGGTGGAGGATTTTCAGAGTTATAGATCTCTGTGTATTCGATTTCGTCTCTCTGTTATGCATTTTTTCATACTAAGGTTTTGAAACCTTAGATTTATGCCACATGGCAGTGGATAAGTGTTGACTCCCATTTCTCACTCATCGGTTGGGATTTTGGAGTTCTGGCAGAAGAGAGATATTTGCAGATTTTCTTGCTGAGTCCAATTATGCGATGGCGCCCATGTTTTGAGGCATCTCAGGTTCTATTTTCAGTAGCGCTCATTACCGTGGGACTATGATTTCTTGAGCATACCTTATGCAGATCACTCTGGTTGCAGTTTGAGCAGTGTGCGCTCATTCGTGGTATGCATTGGGTTGCACTGGATGATTTATAGGCCATTTGGATGCATTGCGGTCCTTGTTGGATGCGCTGATAGGCCCAAATTGCCTTGTGGGATGCTATTTTTTATGGACGCTTTGCACATGGATGCTATTTTAAGCTGAGGGACAGCTTTGACACATTGCAGGTGATGCACTGATAGTGCTATGCTCTCTTGGATGAGACATTATTGATGCATATGCCAGTGGACAGTGTTTATGCTTGAGTCATTTGGCACTTATTGGCATTTTCTTTTGGGCCAGATTTGCTCATATGGATGCATAGTATATGCACATGAGTCAGATGCTTTGAGTTTTGAGTTTTGGTGATATTTCACTCTATTGTGGCATACACATTTGGGTGCACCTAGTATTTGGTGTGATTCTATCTTGCAGGCACTAGCATTTGGGATTTTGCTTTATTTGCATCATGGCATCCTCTTCCATGCCTGAAAAGGAGTTTTTCAGCATTAAAAAGTTTGATGGGACAAACTTTTCTTTGTGGAAAGAACAGATAAGGGATGTGCTTATTCAAAAGAAGCAGATTAAACCCTTGGCAGGGATTGAAGCTAAGCCTGCAAATATGTCTGAGGATGATTGGAATGAGTTGGATGCATTAGCAAAGTCTACTATTAGACTTCATCTTGCAGAGTCAATTTATTTCACAGTAGTAAATGAGCAGACTACGGAAGATTTGTGGAAGAAACTGTGTGCCACTTATGAAAAGGAAACTGCCTCTAATAAAGTTTACCTCATGAAGAGGTTGTTTGAGCTGCAGATGAAGGAAGGGGTCTCCATTGCTTCTCACTTGAATGAATTCAATATTATTTTCAGCCAGCTTCAGGCTCAGAAAATGAATTTTGATGCGGAGACTAAGGCAATATTTCTCTTATGTTCATTGCCATCCTCATGGGATACCTTCCGTACAGCTGTCAGTAACTCTGCACCTGGTGGAGTACTGAAATTTGATGATGTTGTGGGTAGCTTGTTGGCCGAGGAGATTAGACGGAAGTCTATGGATGGCAACAAGCAGGATGCAGCCTTAAATGTGCAAAGGGGCAGATCACAGTTCAGGGGGAAGTCCCAAGAAAGAGGGAAGTCTCGTAGCAAATCCAGGGCACGGAACATTGAGTGTTACCATTGTGGCAAGAAGGGCCATATGAAAAAGGATTGTTACAAGCTGAAAAAAGAGCAAAAGGATAAGAAAAAGAATGCAAATTGGGGTGCAAATCAAAAGGAAGAGAGTCCAAGGGAGGACAAAGGAAAAGTGAAGATCGAGGAGATCAATGCAGTCACACGTGATAGTGACAATGATGTTCTCTTCATGTCTAGTTTATCTGCAGAGTTGCTTACCACTTCAGATGATGCATATTCCCAGGATTGGATTTTGGATTCTGGTGCTTCATTCCATGTTACTCCCCATAGGGAATGGTTCTCCACTTATGATAGTGGAAAGACAGGTTGTGTGCATCTTGGAAATGACTATGCATGTGACATAGTGGGAGCAGGTGACATAAAGTTTTCTTTTGCAAATGGGTCTGCATTTGTTTTGAAACATGTGAGACATGTGCCTAAGCTGACCAAGAGTCTTATTTCAGTGGGTCAGCTAGATGATGCTGGTTTTCACACCACTTTTGGCTTTCAAAGTTGGAAAATTCAAAAGGGCTCTATGCTTTTGGCCAGGGGTGCCAAGTGTGGGACTTTGTATCCCTTACATGTATCAGGGGTATTTGATCATGTTGTTGCAATAACCGAGCAGCCAAGCACTTCTTTGTGGCATTGCAGGTTGGGGCACATGAGCCAAAATGGAATGAAACTCTTATGCCGTTTGGGTTATGTACCGCATTTGAGTTTCTCTGATTTTGAATTTTGTGAGCACTGTCTCTATGGGAAGCAGACTAAATCAGCCCATAAAAGAAGGGGAAAGAAAGAGTTTGAAATGCTTGATTTGGTGCATTCAGACGTATGTGGTCCCATGCCTACACGGTCATTAGGCGGGGCTGAATACTATGTGACATTCATTGATGATGCAACTAGGAAAGTGTGGGCTTATGCTATAGCTCGGAAGAGTGATGTGTTCCAGGTGTTTCAGAAATGGCTGGCCTTGGTTGAGAATCAGCCAGGTAGAACGCTTAAATGCCTACGGACTGACAATGGTGGAGAGTATCTCTCTCATGACTTTCAGCATTTCTGTGATACACATGGGATTAAGAGGGAGCTCACATCCCCTCGTACTCCAGAGCAAAATCCAGTTGCAGAAAAGATGAACCGTACCATTCAAGAAAGGTTGCAATGCATGCTTTCCAATGCAAGTCTTTCTGGTGGTTTTTGGGCTGAGGCAATGAAGACTGCAGTGCATGTGATCAATAGATCACCTAGTAAGAGTTTGGATGGTGGTATTCCTGAAGAGGCATGGAGTGGCAAGAAGCCCTCTTACTCTCATTTGCGTATATTTGGGTGTGAGGCATATGCACATGTGCCAAAAGAGCTTCGAAAGAAGCTAGATCCTAAGTCTAGGAAATGCATCTTTCTGGGTTATGGTGAAAGTGGAGAGATGGGCTATCGTCTCTGGGATCCAGAAGCAAAGAAGATCATACGCAGCCATGATGTGGTCTTCAATGAGAAGAAGATGCATAAGGCACCCATGAGGGATGTGGAAATGAGGAGAATCACTTTCCAGGATGTGAATCCACCTGCACATGTTGATAGACAGCAAGCTGTCCATGCACCAAATGTGCAAGAAATGGTACCACCAAGTACTCCCACAGGTATACAATCAAGGGTAGATGATGGATCATCTATTGGTGGAAATGATGAGCCAAATGTGGCTGATATGCAAGTGGGACAGCAAGCTGAAATGCCTTTGAGAAGATCATCTAGAGTGTCTAGACCGCCTGATAGGTTTGTTCCAGGGGTAGACTATGTGATGCTTACTGATTGCGGGGAGCCTTCTTGCTATAGAGAGGCTATGATGTGTGAGGATCAACGCAAGTGGGAGTATGCTATGCAATCAGAGATGAGTTCACTTATGAAGAATAAGACGTGGGACTTGGTTTCTTTGCCACATGGAAAGAAAGCATTGCCATGTAAATGGGTCTACAAAATGAAGGTCACAGGTGATGATGTACCTAGGTACAAGGCCCGTTTGGTTGCTAAAGGGTTCAAGCAAGAGAAGGGTGTGGACTTTGATGAGATATTCTCTCTAGTTGTGAAGATGACCACACTTAGATGCATGCTTGGACTAGTGGCAGCAGAGGATATGGAGCTTATGCAGATGGATGTCAAGACAGCTTTCTTGCATGGGGATTTGCATGAGGAAATTTACATGGTGCAGCCGGAAGGCTTTGAAGAAAAGGGCAAAGAGCATTTAGTTTGCAAACTGAAGAAGAGTCTCTATGGTCTTAAGCAAGCACCTAGAGAATGGTATCAGAAGTTTGATGCTTTCATTCGGTCCCAGAGTTTTAGAAGGAGTGAAATTGATCACTGCCTCTACACTAAAAGGGCTAAGGATAATAGCCTCATAATCATGGCACTATATGTGGATGATATGCTATTGGCTAGCAAGAATACTTATGAGCTAGATGCTTTAAAGGCCAAGTTGCATGAGGCCTTTGATATGAAGGACTTAGGACTTGCAGGTCATATTCTTGGTATGCGCATCACGCGTGATCGGAGTAGGAAACTCCTTTGGCTTTCACAAAAAGAGTATGTTACAAAAGTATTGCAGCATTTCAATATGGAGGGGGGGAAGGCAGTGAGTACTCCATTGCCTCCATATGTGAAACTGAGTCATACAGATAGTCCCAAATCAGATGAGGAGAGGGCCATGATGGCCAAGGTTCCTTATGCATCAGCAGTTGGGAGTCTTATGTATGCTATGATAGCTACTAGACCAGACATTGCATTTGCAGTGGGAGTTGTTAGCCGGTATATGGCTAATCCAGGAAAGAGGCATTGGGAGGCAGTTAAGTGCATCATGAGGTACATGAAGGGTACCAAGGAGATGTGCATTTGCTTTGGTAAAGGAGACATGCGTGTACTTGGGTACACAGATTCAGACTATGCAGGGCATGTGGATAGTAGGAGATCCACTTCCGGTTATGTGTTCACCTTTGCAGGTTCTGTAGTGTCATGGATGTCTCGCGCACAGAAGTGCGTTGCTTTGTCTACCACAGAGGCTGAGTATGTTGCAACCACAGAGGGTTGCAAGGAGGCTATATGGCTTGATCGGCTAGTGGGAGATTTGGGGATTCATACAGGTGTACCGACATTGCATAGTGATTCCATGAGTGCTATTCAGCTAGCACAGAATCCGGTCTTTCATGCAAAGACCAAACACATTGAGGTCAGGTACCATTTCATCAGGGAGGTACTTGAGGACAAGCGCATAGAGCTTGTCAAGGTTCATACAGATGATAACCCTGCAGATATGCTGACGAAGAGTCTACCTAGTCAGCGGTTTGAGTATTGTCGTGTATTGATGGGCATTGGATAGTATGCTCACTGGTTGTTCTCCCTTAAAGGCACATTGTCCTTTAAGTGGGAGGTTGTGGGGGTTAAAGGTCACTGTGCCTTAACCCCAGTTATGTACAATACTCAAACACATATATAAATGAATGAAAAAGAAGATTAGGGTGGTTCTGCACCCACCAAACTTGTGTGGCTCTCTGTCTCTCTCTCTCGCTCTCTCTCCCTCTTCCGTTCTTGCTTCCGTTGAGAGCACTCTCAGCTGTACCGCTACATACGCCACTCGCACACTGCGAAATGGGAGGATCGTCAGTTTCGTGCATGTTTGAGGACATTTCCTACAGGGGTGGTTGTCTTAGTGGTGGACTTTGCGGAGAATTACACCTTTGCACCACAGCATGAGATCCAATCGGAGTATTATTTCTCCGAACAGGTGACGTGTGATTGAGTATTGATTTTTTCCCCGCCTCATTATATTGAATTATTTCAATAGTCATATTTTTTTTCAATGCCATATTGCAGGTTGCTATATTTGTGCACATTAGCTATCGTCATCCACAGGCTCATGTGGATGGCATTGATAGCACCATGGACTCACGCGTCATTGTGCGAGAGTATCACTTCTACATTAGTGATGATCGATCGCATGATGCCCATTTTGTGCAGCATTGCTTCACTTTGCATGATAGTTTCTTGAGGGATCATGGTGTCACATGGCAGCGGCGCTGGATCTGGTCAGACAGTTGCGGTGGTCAGTTCAAATCCGCTAGACAGTTTTATTGGTTCTACACATGGCACCGTGAGACAGGCATTCCGATTACATGGAGCTACTTCGAGACAGGGCATGGTAAGGGAGAGCACGATGGTGTAGGTGCTTGCGTGAAGCGTGCTTTGTGTCGATACCAATTGCGTCACAGTGCCGATCGCTTCAAGGATGCACAAGATGTGGTGCGGTGGTGCAGCCAAGCACTTATCCACTAGTGCTACCTCCTTGTTTCAGTCGCGTGACGATAGGGTGGTGAGCCAATATTTTTGGTGCATGGACATTGGGAGTCTTGATCGGGGTCTAGGCCTTTTGATTGTCGTTCTGTGCCTGGCACTCTTGATTTCCATTCCATCAGGAGCGTAGGTGAGTCTCACCCCGCGATCTTTTCTCGACGGTTTGCATGTTTATTGCTCTGCATGCATTGATGATGATTGGGGAGGGTGCTCCATGATACCATGGGCCAATCCATGGGTACGGCGAGTGCTTTCTCCCTTCCAGCCTTGGGAGGAGGTACATGATGATCAGGAGATGATCAAGATGTGGGATTCAGTTCCTCTAGAGATTATGACCAGCTTACAGATATTTTGCGTATTGGTGATATCTTCACGGTTATTTCTTCAGAGGGCAATGAGGAGGGTGTGGATAATTACTTGTTGCGATGCTCTATGCTGAAGAGTGTGCTGAATGAGGATATAGTGGATGGGCATGGGATGCACTTCAATGCTCATAGCATGATCATAGGTGGCCACTATTTTCAGCAGATACAGAGGCGTGGTCGCTATATTGAGTTCCAGGAGTACATGGCGGATCAAGAGGCATACATGTATTCTCATCATGTTGTTGGGATCAAGATTACTTTGAGTCGTGTTCGCACTCGCAAGGCGACGTCCACTCCACGATGGCACCTTGCAGTGGCAGATCACGAGAGCATACTTGCAACTATTGGCATGAGAGCTGATCCTGAGGAGTAGCACATTACATATCATATTTTTTGGGATCATCAGTTGATCAGATTGATTTTTATTGGGTATCACTAGTTGATTACACTTTTTTGTATTCGATATGTATAGGCTCACTGTGTGACCGTACCATTGTAATTTTCATGGACTCATATTTTGTATTTCACTATGATGGCTGTATACACCTTCATACACATCATTGTAGAGTCATTGTATTAACTTCTATTTTTTATATGATGTCCAATGTCTTCTCATTGGGATTTGTTGTGTTTGTAAAACAAAAAATTGTTTATTAGTAGTAATGTTGTAATTTGTTTTGTGCTTTAGGACATTTTAAAAACGTGACTAAGAAAATTCGCACACGTACTAACGAAATATGCGTGTGGACTTACTTGTTGGGGATGAAACTTTGCACGACTCTTAAGCCACCCTAGACATACATCCATGCGAGATTTGGTCTGAACTGATTTGGTATGCGCCACGTGGAAGGTACAATGCGTACATTTTTACAATCCCTACTAGCATGACTACGTATGAGCTATGGCGCATGTACTAACGAAATATGCATGTGGACTTATCTATTGGGAATGAAACTTCACACGACTCTTAGGCCGCCCTAGACATACATCCACGCAAGATTTGGTCTCCAACTTATTTGGTATGCGCCACGTGGAAGGTATAATGCATACATTTTTACAATCCCTACTAGCATGACTACGTGTGAAAAATGGCACACGTACTAACCAAATATGCATGTGGACTTATCTGTTGGAGATTAAAATTTGCACGGCTCTTAGGCTACCGTAGACGTACATCCACGCAAGATTGGTGCCCAATTGATTTGGTATGCGCCACGTGGAAGGACAGCTGCGTACATTTTTACAATCCCTACTAGCACGACTACGTATGAAAAATGGCACACATACTAATGAAATATGCACGTGGATTTATCTGTTGGGGATGAAACTTCACACGCCTCTTAGGCCACCCTAGACATACATCGACGCAAGATTTGGTCTCCAACTTATTTGGTATGCGCCATGTGGAAGGTATAATGTGTACATTTTTACAATCCCTACTAGCATGACTACGTGTAAAAAATGGCGCAGGTACTAACCAAATATGCATGTGGACTTATCTGTTGGAGATTAAACTTTGCACGACTCTTAGGCTACCGTAGACATACATCCATGCAAGATTTGGTGCCCAACTGATTTGGTATGCGCCACGTGGAAGGACAGTTGCGTACATTTTTACAATCCCTACTAGCACGACTATGTATGAAAAATGGCACACATACTAATGAAATATGCACGTGGACTTATCTGTTGGGGATCAAACTTCACACGGCTCTTAGGCTACCCTAGACGTACATCCACACAAGATTTGGTCTCCAACTGATTTGGTATGCGCCACGTGGAAGGACAAATGCGTATATTTTTACAATCCCTACTAGCACAACTACGTGTGAAAAATGGTGCACGTACTAACGAAATATGCACGTGGACTTATCTATTGGAGATCAAACTTTGCACGGCTCTTAGGCTACCGTAGACGTACATTCACGCAAGATTTGGTCTCCAACTGATTCGGTATGTGCCACGTGGAAGGATAGCTGCATACATTTTTACAATCCCTACTAGCACGACTACGTATGAAAAATGGCGCATGTACTAATGAAATACGCATGTGGACTTATCTGTTGGGGACGAAACTTCACACGCCTCTTAGGCTACCCTAGACGTACATCCACACAAGATTTGGTCTCCAACTGATTTGGTATGCACCACGTGGAAGGACAAATGTGTACATTTTTACAATCCCTACTTGCACGACTAAACCCTAAACCCTAAACCCTGAACCCTAAATCCTAAACCCTATTGGGGATGAAACTTCACACGCCTCTTAGGCTACCCTAGACGTACATCCACGCAAGATATGGTCTCCAACTGATTTGGTTTGCGCCACATAGAAGCAATGCCTACTAGCACGACTAAACCCTAAACCCTAAACCCTAAACCCTGAACCCTAAATGCTAAACCCTGTTGGGGACGAAACTTCACACGCCTCTTAGGCTACCCTAGACGTACATCCATGCAAGATTTGGTCTCCAACTGATTTGGTTTGCGCCACGTAGAAGCAATCCCTACTAGCACGACTAAACCCTAAACCCTAAACCCTAATTCCTAAACCTTGAACCCTAAATCCTAAACCCTGTTGGGGACGAAACTTTACATGCCTCTTAGGCTACCCTAGACGTACATCCATGCAAGATTTTGTCTCTAACTCATTTGGTTTGCGCCACGTAGAAGGAATCCCTACTAGCACGACTAAACCCTAAACCCTAAACCCTGAACCCTAAATCCTAAACCCTGTTGGGGACAAAACTTCACACGCCTCTTAGGATACCCTAGATGTACATCCATGCAAGATTTGGTCTCCAACTGATTTGGTTTGCGCCACGTAGAAGCAATCCCTACTAGCACGACTAAACCCTAAACCCTAAACCCTGAACCCTAAATCCTAAACCCTGTTGGGGACGAAACTTCACATGCCTCTTAGGCTACCCTAGACGTACATCCACGCAAGATTTGGTCTCCAATTGATCTGGTTTGCGCCACGTGGAAGGTATAATGCATACATTTTTGTAAGCACCTTTTCAATGCTTAATGTTTACAATTACGACACATGGCATTATTTTTAAAATACATTATGTATTAGATGTGTGAATTGAGATATTTGAAATTCAAAATCATACTCTTAATTTTAAATACGCACATGGGGATGAAACTTCGCACGGCTCTTAGGTTTAGTGTAATAATTGCAAGCATTGATATATATGAAATTCAAAATGATAAAGTTGGAACTTGAACACTTTTTCAATGCTTAATGTTTACAATTACTTCACATGACATTCTTTTTTAAATACCTTATGTATTAGATGTGTGAATTGAGATATTCGAAATTCAAAATCATACTCCTAATTTTAAATGTTTATGTTACATTTAAACAAACTATAAACTGAGATAAACTGAGATAAACAAAGTGTGAAGAACATCATGAAAGTACGAAACTGCTCATACATCATAAAAGTGGGAACAATATCATGAAAGTACCAAAATGAATCTGTACATCATCATCATCATGCTGTAGAAGTGCATCCCTATACAAGAAACATGTGAAGCCTAAACAATCAATCTGAATCCGAATCTGATAGCTCTACATATGATCCTCTAGTGGAACGCTGACGTGGCTCCTGTATGACCCGCTGCCCAATCGTCCGCTGTGCGCCCTCAGGCAAAGCCGGCTCAGATGGGCCAGCCTCATCACCTGCATGAGATGGGCCAGCCTCATCTTGATGAAGAGGAGGGCATGCTGCACGCGCCACCGCTGCCATCTCTGCCTCCCTCGCCTCCTCTATGTACGTGCGTCTCAGCTCCCATAGCCGTGCATCTGTGAATACTCGTGCCTCAAATTCAGTGCGAGTAATCGTCTCTACATGTAGAAGACGTTGGTCTCGACCCCGCCCTAGCTGCTGCTCCACCCACTGCTGCAATGATGTCTGCAGCTCTTCCTCTCGCTCAATCCGGCGTGCCTCCTCCGCTCGTGCCTCGTCACCTGGCATGAAATCACCATACGAAAAGCATCGTGGAACGCATGTTGCAACCACCGATGTATCAGCACCCTCCTGCATCAGCAACGCTCTTTGTGCCTCCTCCCTGTAGTGCTCTGTCAAGACTACGCAGGCGAATGGATCAATAGCCTGACGATGACCAGGATATAGATCATCCATGCCTAGTCTTCTGTATGTCGCCACATCAATGTCAGCAAAGCATACAGGGCACACTGATCGTGCCACCATGTGGCGGGTCATGCAATGGAGATGTGCGATGTGGCCGCACCCTAGTCCAAACCACCCTACGGTGTCGAACTCCTCGTGGCAAAGGACACAAGTGGTAGTAGGAAGCTTGGCTATCACTGCTGCGTCTATGGGTGTCCTAGTCGGCACATCTACAGGAGGAGCAGGGTATAGGGCCATGCTGGATCCTATGGTGAGATGGATCACAACTAATATGCCTCAACTGCAAAATATAGTGCTCTGCACGATGGTATGCTATGCGTGTCCGAATCCTCTGCTCCTCCAAATCTATCTGTAACAGTCGTACGCGAGACTCCATCTCCTGACGCAATAGATGTGCATGCAATGCAAACATGTCACGTACATGGTGAGAATTAACCAAAAAACTTCAGTTCAAAACACGCTACAAAAAAATAAACTAACATAATCAAAATAACTAACCTCGTCCCTAGACTCGGCCAACAATGCCTCCAACTCTGCAATCCGTGTGTCTCGAGCCTCCAACTCATGCTGAGGTGGTGTAGATGTGAGAGGTGGTGTAGATGTGCGAGGCTCCATCGATGATCGAGGTGGGGGAGGTGGAATCGCAATAGATCTTGATAGGGCAGAGACCATGTGCTGCAAGGATGATGCCACTGAATGAACATCCCCCCTAATCTGTCCTCCCACTGCTCGCAATGCCGGTGCAGGGATGGTGTGCAACTCTGGTGCCTCGCGTCGACGCCGAACACCTGCAATCTGACGCTCTGACGCCCCATCCTACCACGTCCCGCTCCTGATCCTGGATGGGTACTAAGGTAGTCCACCCGATGACCAAGCACAAACTCAGCGTATAGCTGCATGGCAAATGACCTGGCTATCTAACGGTTGTGAGGCAATCGACCACCATTCGCCGCGAGATATCTTGGATAAATGTGTGTTGCTATGATGGGGTGCCTACAACGTAAAATATACAAGGGGAGCCCTGATCGTGGTCGCATCGCCTCGGTGTGACCATCCCAAAACATATCCTCCAAGGCCTGCCTGTGATGTGACTCATGCTCAAACAACTGTCGAATGGCTCTCCAATCCAAGCCACCACCAGTGATCTCCACCTCAACCTGTGCCTGAAAGCTATCCACAACGTCCTCAACTATGTCCAATCGACCCAGAGCCTTAATAACTGAATCTAGACTCGCAACCAAGTGAGGGGGTGCCCTAGCATCCTGCAGTGTCCTCATCTCAGCTCTCAGCATCTCTATCTGCATACGAATAGTGGTGCTAGAACCTGTGCACTGGCTGGCGCATGCACAAAAAAAACATATGGAAATTAATATTCTATTTGGGTAATGAAAATAATATTCTATTCAATATGACTTATAATCTATTTACGTAATGAGAACTATTTGTACGTACTCCTTGATGAGGTAGGATGTCGTTGGGATCATCCTATGCACCTACCAGTAGATGGGCCAAATGTGTGGCTCAATATTAATCAATATTATTAATAATTCTTAATTTTGATTAGAATTTTTTCAAACTCTAGTTGTTGCATTTTTAAACTTAGATGTCTCAAATATTTTTTCCTTATATGTTTCCCTTTTTTCACTTTTTATCCAATATGAAACTTTTCCACATGTGGTGTAAGGACCACATTGTCCACTTATGGCCCCTATACTAAGGACAGATAGTGGAGAGGTTTGGTTAATAAGACCTTCTTTGAATGCTTTACTGCCTTGGGTTTGCAATAGATATGGAGGAGATATAAGGATACCTAATACATTACTTTGAACGATACACAAGCAAGGCGCATCTAGTATTTCTCGGACTACACATTAAAAAAGAGAGCAGGTTCACACTACAAACCTTTTAAAGCGAGAACTTTGAGAAAATAATTAAGCCTTTTCAATATTATCTATTTTGGTTGGGCAATCCACCTCAACTAGTGGCCATTCCTATAGATCATCACTTGGTTCCCATGCTTAGGGAGAGAGAAGACCTTTGGACAATCATAAATTACGTATGTGTTTTCGATGCGCTAGTGCATTTACAAGATCCAATTAGCCATATGCTTATGCATCTAACCACTCTAGTGTTGGGGTCTTTGCCCATGTGGTGTGGTGTTTTAGGGATAATGCCCATGTGGTGTTTTATACAGCCTACTTACTCTGCCTAAATTATGAAACAACTCTTAACCAACTATATAATCTATAATATTCCACATAAACGATGATTTTTTAAAAGATGGTTTTGAAGACTAAAATTTAAACGTTTTTTTATTTAAATAAAAATAGCACCAATTTCAAAGATAGCATAGAACCTACTTTAATCTCTCTTTTTCTTGTTCTTGTTTTCTTGTTTTCTTGTTTTTAATACATGATTTTCTTATTTTAACAAAATTCTTATTTTCTTGTTCTTGATACATGATTTAAACGTTATATTAAATTCAAAACTTCAGTAATTTGTAAACTTCACTTATAAATTTTTTTTAATAGATTATTTTAAAAAACAAATTATATACTTTTTGACATTTAAATACTAACTTAAACTCTTATTTTCTTTTTTTTAAAAGATCATTTTTAAAAATAAAATTTAAATGTTTTTTTATTTAAATATAAATAACACTAATTTAAAAAATATCTTTAATCTCTTTTTTTTAAAATATGATTTCAAAAAACAAAATATATACATTTTCAGGCTTTAAATAAAAAATTACGTAATTCCAAAAATAATTAAAAAAACTTTAAAATGCATTTCAAATTTAGAAATATTTTATAATTATTCCTATAAGCTAAAATTTAAACGTTTCTTTATATTAATAAAAATAGCACTAATTTAAACTTTAATCTCTTTTTTTTTAAAGATGATTTTAAAAACAAAATATTTACATTTTCACATTTTAAATAAATAATTACGTAATTCCAAAAATAATTTAAAAAAACTTTCAAATGCATTTCAATTTTAAAAATATTTTATAATTATTCCTATAAACTAAGATTTAAACTTTTTTTATTTCAATGAAAATAGCTCTAATTAAAAAAAATAACTTTAATCTCTTTTTTTCCAAAGATGATTTTTAAAAACCTAATTTTTACATTTTCACATTTTGAATAAAAAATGCCTCATTAAACGTTTTTTAAATTTAAAAATTTCACATTTTAAATTATCAATGTCGTAATTCAAAAAATTAAAAAAAATTTACAAATGCATTTCAAATTTATAAATATTTTATAATTATTCCTATGAACGTTTTTTTATTTAATAAAAATAGCTCTATTTTAAAAAATATATATCATTTTCACATTTTAAATAAAAAATGTCGTAATTCATAAATTTCAAAAAAACATTAAAATGCATTTGAAATTTAGAATTTTTTTATAATTTTTCTTATAAACTAAAATTTAATTAAATTCTACCAAAAAGAAAATGCTACATAAAAAAAACTGAAATATAGAACATTTTCACATTTTGAATAAAAAATGCCTCATTAACCGTTTTTTAAATTTAAAATTTTCACATTTTAAATTATAACTGTCGTAATTCAAAAATTTAAAAAAAATTTACAAATGCATTTCAAATTTATAAATATTTTATAATTATTCCTATGAACGTTTTTTTATTTAATAAAAATAGCTTTATTTTTAAAAAAAAATTTCATTTTCACATTTTAAATAAAAAATGTCGTAATTCATAAATTTCAAAAAAACATTAAAATGCATTTGAAATTTAGAAATTTTTTATAATTTTTCTTATAAACTAAAATTTAATCAAATTTTACCAAAAAGAAAATGCTACATAAAAAAAACCCTACCTAGACTCTCCCGCTCCGGCTCCGTCCATCTCCGTCGATGTCCGTTGGTGGCTCTCTGTCGCTCGCGCAATTCCGTCGAAGTCCCGCAAATCCGGAATCGGTGGATGAGGAGGAGCTCGATCGAGGTATGTGGAATGAGGGGGGTCGCTCTCCTTTTATAATAAAAATTAGGGTTTAGCTACCTCGATCGAGGTATTCTGCATGCATGCCACGATACCTCGATCGAGGTATTGTGACATGCCCATACATCTCGGTACATCTACCTCGATCAAGGTATTGACATGCCACGATACCTCGATCGAGGTATTGTGACATGCCCATACATCTCGGTACATCTACCTCGATCGAGGTATTAACATGCCACGATACCTCGATCGAGGTATTGTGACATGCCCATACATCTCGGTACATCCACGTCGATGGAGGTATTGACATGCCACGATACCTCGATCAAGGTATTGTGACATGCCCATACATCTCAGTACATCCACGTCGATGGAGGTTTTGACATGCCATGATACCTCGATCGAGGTATGTCGGCAGCAGCCGGATGCCAAGTCATCGGTCTAGCATACCTCGATCGAGGTATGCTGGACATGCCACCTTACCTCGATCGAGGTTGAGCTGGATTGCCAGAATACCTCGAACGAGGTAGATGTGGCATGTATAGGTGGCTTGCCAGCAAACCTCGATCGAGGTAGAGGCTTGGTCCGATGAAAAAAGCCCAGTACCTCGATCGAGGTATTGGCTTGGCTCGGTTGTCCTCGTGTGTGATTTTCATTGGAGCTAATACCTCGATCGAGGTATTGGAGACCGAAGGTACGGCATAACATCTCCAAGTGTTTCCATATCTCCACATTTATACTTTAGCTCAACATGTGCACTAAGAATCTTTGATACAGTAACTGTCACCTTATCTTCGCCAAGTCTTCGAAAGTGGCAAACTGAATTGGGATCACTATCATGGATTGTAGCAAATGCAACTACTTCTCTTTTACCACATAAAATCACATCCATCCCTGGAAAAAAATCTATAGCCATCTCCTTTGTGAGAGTCCTTCGCAAGCAAGCTGCAGTAGCAACAATTACATAAATATTAGTCTCTTTTTAATAATCCACTCATTTATTATAATTTTTAATTAGTACTTAATTTATTGGTGGGAGAAGTTATCCGATCAAGTACTCATCAGATGGACACGCCAAGTTATCCTTTGCATGGTCGATCGAGCATTAAATACTATTTTTGCTCTAGTGTCATGCACATTCGTAAAAAAACACGCTGCTAGGTATGTTATCCAATCAAGCACTTATGGGATGGGCAGGCCACTTTGCATGTAAGTCAATTTCACCTAGTTGAAGGTGTGTGCAAAGTATTGTGCCCATCGGATATGCTTTGCATTGTTGATCAAGCATAAAACACCGTTTTTGGCTTAGTGTCATGCACAACCATGAAAAAACACGGTCCTAAGTGTGTTAATCAAACAAGTACTTATTGGATGGGGGCTCCACTTTTCATGCAAGTCCGTTTCAACTAGGTTGAGATGCATGCAAAGTATTGTCACCATCGGATATGCTCTGCATGGTCGATTACGCATTATACAACGTTCTTCCCGTAGTGATATCCACATCTGCAAACAAACACGCCCTTAGGTATGTTATTTGACAAGGTACTTATCAGATGGGTGTGCCTCTTTGAGAAAATTTCAATACCACCTAGGTTAAGGCATAGGAAAAGTATTGTTCCCATCAGATATGCTTTGCATGGTCTATCGAGCATTAAATACCATTTTTTCCTTAGTGTCATGCACATCTGTAAAAAAACACACTGCTAGGTGTGTTATCCAATCAAGTACTTATGTGATGG
The DNA here is from genome assembly GCF_047967505.1 of Dipteris shenzhenensis. Lineage (NCBI taxonomy): Eukaryota > Viridiplantae > Streptophyta > Polypodiopsida > Gleicheniales > Dipteridaceae > Dipteris > Dipteris shenzhenensis. Next base: position 23,882,901 of record NC_141602.1, on the reverse strand, counting down.
GAATGCCACTTTGCATGTAAGTCAATTCCACCTAGTTGAAGGTGTGTGCAAAGTATTGTGCCCATCAAATATGCTTTGCATTGTGGATCAAGCATAAAACACCGTTTTTGCCTTAGTGTCATGCACAACTTGGATATAAAAACATAGCCCTAGGTGTGTTATTCAAACAAGTACTTATCGGATGGGGGCTCCACTTTGCACGCAAGACCGTTTCAACTACCTTGAGGTGCGTGCAAAGTATTGTCACCATCGGATATGTTTTGCATGGTCGATCATGCATTATACACCATTTTTTCCCGAGTGATATGCACATCCGCAAAAAAGCACGCCCTTAGGTGTGTTATCTGACCAAGTACTTATCGAATGGGTGTACCTCTTCGAGAACATTCCAATACCACCTAGGTTAGGCGTACAAAAAGTGTTGTACACCGTTTTTTCCCTAGTGATATGCACATCCGCAAAAAAACACGCCCTTAGGTGTGTTATTTGACCAAGTACTTATCGGATGGGTGTGCCTCTTTGAGAACAATTCAATACCACCTAGGTTGCAGTGTAGGAAAAGTATTATGCCCATTAGATATCCTTTGCATGGTCGATCAAGCATTAAATACTATTTTTTCTCTAGTGTCATGCACATCCGTAAAAAAAACACGCTGCTAGGTATGTTATCCGATCAAGCACTTATGGGATGGGTGTGCCACTTTGCATGTAAGTCAATTCCACCTAGTTGAAGGTGTATGCAAAGTATTGTGCCCATCAGATATGCTTTGCATTGTCGATCAAGCATAAAACAATGTTTTTGCCTTAGTCTCATGCACAACCATGAAAAAACACGGTCCTAAGTGTGTTAATCAAACAAGTACTTATCGGATGGGGGCCCAATTTGCACGTAAGTCCGTTTCAACTAGGTTGAGATGAGTGCAAAGTATTGTCACCATCAGAAATGCTATGCATGGTCGATTACACATTATACAACGTTTTGCCTGTAGTGATATGCACATCCGCAAAAAAACATGCCCTTAGGTATGTTATCTGACCAAGTACTTATCAGATGGGTGTGCCTCTTTGAGAACATTTCAATACCACCTAGGTTAAGGTGTAGGAAAAGTATTCTGCCCATCGGATATGCTTTGCATGGTCGATCGAGCATTAAATACCTCTTTTGCCTTAGTGTCATGCACATCCGTAAAAAAACACGTTGCTAGGTGTGTTATCTGATCAAGTACACTTTACATGTAAGTCAATTCCATAAAAAAACACGCCCTTAGGTGTGTTATCTAACCAAGTACTTGTCGGATGGGTGTGCCTCTTTGAGAACATTTCAATACCACCTAGGTTGAGGCATACTAAAAGTTTTGTGCCCATCGGATATCCTTTGCATGGTCGATCGAGCATTAAATACTATTTTTGCTCTAATGTCATGCACATCCGTAAAAAAACATGTTGCTAGGTATGTTATCCAATCAAGCACATATGGGATGGGCATGCCACTTTGCATGTAAGTCCATTCCACCTAGTTAAAGGTCTGTGCAAAGTATTGTGCCCATCAGATATGCTTTGCATTGTTGATCAAGCATAAAACACCGTTTTTGCCTTAGTGTCATGCACAACCATATAAAAACATGGTCCTAGGTGTGTTATTCAAACAAGTACTTATCGGATGGGGGCTCCACTTTGCACGCAAGTCCATTTCAACTACCTTGAGGTGTGTGCAAAGTATTGTCACCATCGGATATGCTTTGCATAGCTGATCACACATTATACACCATTTTTTCTCTAGTGATATGCATATCCGCAAAAAAACACACCCTTAGGTGTGTTATTTGACCAAGTACTTATCAGATGGGTGTGCCTCTTTGTGAACATTTCAATACCACCTAGGTTGAGGTGTACGAAAAGTGTTGTGCCCATCGGATATCCTTTGCATGGTCGATCGAGCATTAAATACTATTTTTGCTCTAGTGTCATGCACATCCGTAAAAAAACATGTTGCTAGGTACGTTATCCGATCAAGCGCTTATGCGATGGGCCTGCCACTTTGCATTTAAGTCAATTCCACCTAGTTGAAGGTTTTTGCAAAGTATTGTGCCCATCGGATATGCTTTGCATTGTCGATCAAGCATAAAACACCGTTTTTGCCTTAGTGTCATGCACAACCATGAAAAAACATGGTCCTAGGTGTGTTATTCAAACAAGTACTTATCGGATGGGGGCTCCACCTTGCACGCAAGTCCATTTCAACTACATTGAGGTGCGTGCAAAGTATTTTCACCATCGGATATGCTTTGCATGGTCGATCACGCCTTATACACCATTTTTTCTCTAGTGATATGCACATCCGCAAAAAAACACGCCCTTAGGTGTGTTATCTGACCAAGTACTTATCGAATGGGTGTGCCTCTTTGAGAACATTTCAATACCACCTAGATTGAGGCATATGAAAACTGTTGTGCCCATCGGATATCCTTTGCATGGTCGATCGAGCATTAAATATTATTTTTACTCTAGTGTCATGCACATCCGTAAAAAAACACGTTGCTAGGTATGTTATCCGACTAAGCACTTATGGGATGGGTGTGCCACTTTGCATGTAAGTCAATTCCACCTAGTTCAAGGTTTGTGCAAAGTATTGTGCCCATCGGATATGCTTTGCATTGTCGATCAAGCATAAAACACCGTTTTTGCCTTAGTGTCATGCACAACCATGAAAAAACACGGTCCTAGGTGTGTTATTCAAACAAGTACTTATCGGATGGGGGCTCCACTTTGCATGCAAGTCCATTTCAACTACATTGAGGTGCGTGCAAAGTATTTTCACCATCGGATATGCTTTGCATGGTCGATCACACATTATACACGATTTTTTCTCTAGTGATATGCACATCCGCAAAAAAACACGCCCTTAGGTTTCAATACCACCTAGGTTAAGGTGTAGGAAAAGTATTGTGCCCATTGGATATGCTTTGCATGGTCAATCGAGCATTAAATACCTCTTTTGCCTTAGTGTCATGCACATCCGTAAAAAAACACGTTGCAAGTACTTATCGGATGGGTATGCCTCTTTGACAACATTTCAATACCACCTAGGTTGAGGTGTACGAAAAGTGTTGTGCCCATCGGATATCCTTTGCATGGTCGATCGAGCATTAAATACTATTTTTGTTATAGTGTCATGCACATCCGTAAAAAAACACGCTGCTAGGTATGTTATCCGATCAAGCACTTATGGGATGGGAGTTCCACTTTGCATGTAAGTCAATTCCACCTACTTGAAGGTGTGGGCAAAGTATTGTGCCCATCGGATATGCTTTGCACTGTCGATCAAGCATAAAACACCATTTTTGCCTTACTGTCATGCACAACCATGAAAAAACACGGTCCTAGGTGTGTTAATCAAACAAGTACTTATCGGAAATGGGCTCCACTTTGCACGCAGGTCCGTTTCAACTATGTTGAGGTGCGCGCAAAGTATTTTCACCATCGGATATGCTTCGCGTGGTCGATCATGCATTATACACCATTATATATGTAAGTCCATTCCACCTAGTTGAAGGTGTGTGCAAAGTATTGTGCCCATCGGATATGTTTTGCATTGTCGATCACGAATAAAACACCGTCTTTATCATGCACAACCATATAAAAACATGGCCGTAGGTGTGTTATTCAAAAAAGTACTTATCGGATGGGGGCTCCACTTTGCACGCAAGTCCTTTTCAACTGTTTTGAGGTGCGTGCAAAGTATTGTCAGCATCGGAAATGCTTTGCATGGCCGATCATGCATTATACACCATTTTTTCCCTAGTGATATGGACATCCGCAAAAAAACACTCCCTTAGGTGTGTTATCTAACCAAGTACTTATCGGATGGGTGTGCCTCTTTGATAACATTTCAATACCACCTAGTTTGAGGTGTACAAAAAGAGTTGTGCCCATCGGATATCCTTTGCATGGTCGATCGAGCATTAAATACTATTTTTGCTCTAGTGTCATGCACATCTGTAAAAAAACATGTTGCTAGATATGTTATCCAATCAAGCACTTATGGGATGGGCATGCCACTTTTAATGTAAGTCAATTCCACCTAGTTGAAGGCATGTGCAAATTATTGTGCCCATCGGATATGCTTTGCATTGTCGATCAAGCATAAAAAACCGTTTTTGCCTTAGCGTCATGCACAACCATATAAAAACACGGTCCTAGGTGTGTTATTCAAACAAGTACCTTTTGGATGGGGGCTCCACATTGTACACAAGTCTGTAGCACCTACATTGAGCTGCGTGCAAAGTATTGTCACCATCGGATATGGTTTGCATGGTGGATCACACATTATACACCATTTTTTCTCTAGTGATATGCACATCTGCAAAAAAACACGCCCTTAGGTGTGTTATCTGACCAAGTACTTATCAGATGGGTGTGCCTCTTCGAGAACATTTCAATACCACCTACGTTGAGGTGTGCAAAAAGTGTTGTGCCCATCGGATATCCTTTTCATGGTTGATCGAGCATTAAATACTATTTTTGCTCTAGTCTCATGCACATCCGTAAAAAAACACGCTGCTAGGTATGTTTTCCAATCAAGCACTTATGGGATGGGCTTCCCAATTTGAATGTAAGTCAATTCCACCAGTTGAAGGTGTGTGCAAAGTATTGTGCCCGTCAGATATGCTTTGCATTGTCGATCAATCATAAAACACCGTTTTTGCCTTAGTGTCATCCACAACCATGAAAAAACACGGTCCTACGTGTGTTATTCAAACAAGTACCTTTTGGATGGGGGCTCCACATTGCACACAAGTGTGTAGCACCTACGTTGAGCTGCATGCAAAGTATTGTCACCATCGGAGATACTTTGCATGGTGGATCACACATTATACACGATTTTTTCTCTAGTGATATGCACATCTGCAAAAAAACACGCCCTTAGGTGTGTTATCTGACCAAGAATCCGATGGGTGTGCCTCTTTGAGAACATTTCACTACCACCTAGGTTGAGGTGCACGAAAAGTGTTGTGCCCATCGGATATCCTTTGCATGGTCGATCGAGCATTAAATACTATTTTTGCTCTAGTGTCATGCACATCCGTAAAAAAACATGCTGCTAGGTATGTTATCCGATCAAGCACTTATGGGATGGGCGTGCCACTTTGCATGTAAGTCAAATCCACCTAGTTGAAGGTGTGTGCAAATTATTGTGCCCATCGGATATGCTTTGGATTGTCGATCAAGTATAAAACACCGTTTTTGCCTTAGTGTCATGCACAACCATGAAAAAACACGGTCCTAGGTGCGTTATTCAAACAAGTACTTATAGGATGGGGGATCCACTTTGCACGCAAGTCCATTCCAACTATGTTGAGGTGCGTGAAAAGTAATTTCACCATCGGATATGCTTTGCATGGTCGACCACGCCTTATACACCATTTTTTCTCTACTGATATGCGCATCCGCAAAAAAACACGCCCTTAGGTGTGTTATCTGACCAAGTACTTATTGGATGGGTGTGCCTCTTTGCGAACATTTTAATACCACCTAGGTTGAAGCGTACGAAAAGTGTTGTGCCCATCGGATATCCTTTGCATGCTTGATCGAGCATTAAATACTAATTTTGCTCTAGTGTCATGCACATCCGTAAAAAAACACGCTGCTAGGTATGTTATCTGATCAAGCACTTATGGGATGGGAGTGCTACTTTGCATGTAAGTCAACTCCACCTAGTTGAAGGTGTGTGCAAAGTATTGTGCCCATCGGATATGCTTTGCATTGTTGATCAAGCATAAAACAATGTTTTTGCCTTAGTGTCATGCACAACCAAGAAAAAGCACGGTCCTAGGTGTGTTAATCAAACAGGTACTTATTTTATGGGGGCTCAAATTTGCACGCAAGTCCATTTCAACTATGTTGAGGTACGCGCAAAGTATTGTCACCATCGGATATGATTTGCATGCTCGATCATGCATTATACACCGTTTTTTCCCTAGTGATATGCACATTCGCAAAAAAACACGCCCTTAGGTGTGTTATCTGACCAAGTACTTATCGGATGGGTGTGCCTCTTTGAGAACATTTCAATACAATGTAGGTTAAGGTATAGGAAAAGTATTGTGCCCAGGATATGCTTTGCATGGTCGATCAAGCATTAAATACTATTTTTACCTTAGTGTCATGCACATCCCTAAAAAAACATGCTGCAGGTGTGTTATCCGATCAAGTAATTATGTCATGGGAATGCCACTTTGCATGTAAGTCAATTCAACCTAGTTGAAGGTGTGTGCAAAGTATTGTGCCCATCGGATATGCTTTGCATTGTCGATCAAGCATAAAACACCATTCTTGCCTTTATGTCATGCAAAACCATATAAAAACACGGCCGTAGGTGATTTATTTAAATAAGTACTTATCGGATGGGGGCTCCACTTTGCAGACAAGTCCGTTTCAACTATGTTGAGGTGCGTGCAAAGTATTGTTACCATCAGATATGCTTTGCATGGTCGATCACGCATTATACACCATTTCTTCCCTACTGATATGGACATCCGTAAAAAAACACGCCCTTAGGTGTGTTAGCTGACCAAGTACTTATCGAATGGGTGTGCCTCTTTAAGAAAATTTAAATACCACCTAGGTTGAGGCATACAAAAAGTGTTGTGCCCATCAGATATCCTTTGCATGGTCCATCGAGCATTAAATACTATTTTTGCTCTAGTGTCATGCACATCCGTAAAAAACACGCTGCTAGGTATGTTATCCGATCAAGCACTTATGGGATGGGCGTGCCACTTTGCATGTAAGTTAATTGCACCTAGTTGAAGGTGTGTGCAAAGTATTGTGCCCATTGGATATGCTTTTCATTGTCGATCAAGCATAAAACACCATTTTTGCCTTAGTGTCATGCACAACCATGAAAAAACACGGTCCTAGGTGTGTCATTCATACAAGTACTTATCAGATGGGGGCTCCAATTTGCACACAAGTCCGTTTCAACTATGTTGAGGTGCGTGCAAAGTATTCTCACCATACGATATGCTTTGCATGGTCGATCACGCATTATACACCATTTTCTCTCTAGTGATATGCACATCCGTAAAAAAACATGCCCTTAGGTGTGTTATGTGACCAAGTACTTATCGGATTGGTGTGCCTCTTTGAGAACATTTCGATACCACCTAGGGTTTAGGGTTTAACATACGAAAAGTGTTGTGCCCATCGGATATCCTTTGCATGGTCGATCGAGCATTAAATACCATTTTTGCTCTAGTGTCATGCACATCCGTAAAAAAACACGCTGCTAGGTATGATATCCGATCAAGCACTCATTGGATGGGAGTGCCACTTTGCATGTAAGTCTATTCCACCTAGTTAAAGGTGTGTGCAAAGCATTGTGCCCATCGGATATGCTTTCCACTATCGATCAAGCATAAAACACCGTTGTTGCCTTAGTGTCATGCACAACCATGAAAAAACACAGTCCTAGGTATGTTATTCAAACAAGTGCTTATCGGATGGGGGCTCCACTTTTCGCACAAGTCCGTTTCAACTACGTTGAGGTGGGTGCAAAGTATTGTCACCATCGGATATGCTTTGCATGGTCGATCACGCATTTTACACCATTTTTTCTCTAGTGATATGCACATCCGCAAAAAGCACGCCCTTAGGTGTGTTATCTGACCAAGAACTTATCGGATGGGTGTGCCTCTTTGAAAACATTTCAATCCAACCAAGGTTGAGGCATATGAAAATTGTTGTGCCCATCGGATATCCTTTGCATGGTCGATTGAGCATTAAATACTATTTTTGCTCTAGTGTCATGCACATCCGTAAAAAAACACGCTGCTAGGTATGTTATCCGATCAAGCACTTATGGGATGGGAGTGCCACTTTGCATGTAAGTCAAATATACCTATTTCAAGGTGTGTGCAAAGTATTGTGCCCATCGGATATGCTTTGCACTATCGATCAAGCATAAAAGAGCGTTTTTGCCTTAGTGTCATGCACAACCATGAAAAAACACGGTCCTAGGTGTGTTAATCAAACAAGTACTTATTCGATGGGGGCTCCACTTTGCATGCAAGTCCGTTTCAACTACCTTGAGGTATGGGCAAAGTATTGTCACCATCGGATATGCTTTGCATGGTCGATCACACATTATACACCATTTTCTCCCTAGTGAGATCCACATCCACAAAAAAACATGCCCTTAGGTGTGTTATCTGACCAAGTACTTATCGGATGGGTGTGACTCTTTGAGAACATATCAATACCACCTAGGTTGCAGTTTAGGGAAAGTATTGTGCCCATCGGATATCCTTTGCATGGTCGATCAAGCAATAAATACTATTTTTGCACTAGTATCATGCACATCCGTTAAAAAAACACGCTGCTAGGAATGTTATTCGATCAAGCACTTATGGGATGGGTGTGCCACTTTGCATGTAAGTCAATTCAACCTACCTGAAGGTGTGTGCAAAGTATTGTGCCCATCGGATATGCTTTGCATTGTCGATCAAGCATAAAACACCATTTTTGCCTTAGTGTCATGCACAACCATGGAAAAACATGGTCATAAGTGTGTTAATCAAACAAGTACTTATCGGATGGGGGCTCCAGTTTGCACATAAGTCCGTTTCAACTAGGTTGAGATGCGTGCAAAGTATTGTCACCATCGGATATGCTCTGCATGGTCGATTACGCATTATACAACGTTTTTCCTGTAGTGATATGCACATCCGCAAAAAAACATCCCCTTAGGTATGTTATATGACATGTACTTATCGGATGGGTGTGACTCTTTGAGAACATTTCAATACCACCTAAGTTAAGGTGTAGGAAAGGTATTGTGTCCATCGGATATGCTTTGCATGGTCGATCGACCATTAAATACCACTTTTGCGTTAGTGTCATGCACATCCGTAAAAAAACACGTTGCTAGGTGTGTTATCCGATCAAGTACTTATGAGATGGGAATGCCACTTTGCATGTAAGTCAAATAGACCTAGTTGAAGGTGTGTGCTAAGTATTGTGCCCATCAGATATGCTTTGCATTGTCGATCAAGCATAAAATGCCGTTTTTGCCTGTGTCATGCACAACCATGTAAAAACACGGCCGTAGGTGTGTTATTCAGACAAGTACTTATCGGATGGAAAGTCCACTTTGCACGCAAGTCCGTTTCAACTACGTTGAGGTGCGTGCAAAGTATTGTCACCATCGGATATTCTTTGCATGGTCGATCACGCATTATACACCATTTTTTCCCTAGTGATATGGACATCCACAAAAAAACACAACCTTAGGTGTGTTATCTGACCAAGTACTTATCGGATGGGTGTGCCTCTTTGAGAACATTTCAAGAAAAACTAGGTTGAGGTGCACAAAAGATGTTGTGCCCATCGGATATCCTTTGCATGGTTGATCGAGCATTAAATACTATTTTTGCTCTAGTGTCATGCACATCCATAAAAAAACATGCTGCTAGGTATGTTATCCAATCAGGCACTTATGGGATGGGCGTGCCACTTTGCATGTAAGTCAATTCCACCTAGTTGAAGGCGTGTGCAAATTATTGTGCCCATCGGATATGCTTTGCATTGTCGATCAAGCATAAAACACCGTTTTTGCCTTAGTGTCATGCACAACCATATAAAAACACGGTCCTAGGTGTGTTATTCAAACAAGTACCTTTTGGATGGGGGCTCCACATTGCATGCAAGTCTGTAGCAACTATGTTGAGCTGCGTGCAAAGTATTGTCACCATTGGATATGCTTTGCATAGTCGATCACACATTATACACCATTTTTTCTCTAGTGATATGCACACCTGCAAAAAAACACGTCCTTAGGTGTGTTATCTGACCAAGTACTTATCGGATGGGTGTGCCTCTTTGCGAACATTTCACTACCACCTAGGTTGAGGCATACGGAAAGTGTTGTGCCCATCAGATATCCTTTGCATGCTCGATCGAGCATTAAATACTATTTTTGCTCTAGTGTCATGCACATCCGTAAAGAAACACGCTGCTAGGTATGTTATCCGATCAAGCACTTATGGGATGGGAGTGCCACTTTGCATGTAAGTAAATTCCACCTAGTTGAAGGTGTGTGCAAAGTATTGTGCCCATCGGATATGCTTTGCATTGTCGATCAAGCATAAAACACCATTTTTGCCTTAGTGTCATGCACAACCATGAAGAAACATGGTCCAAGGTGTGTTATTCAAACAAGTACTTATCGGAGGGGGGCTTCACTTTGTAGGCAAGTCTGTTTCAACTACGTTGAGGTGATTGCAAAGTATTGTCACCATCAGATGTGCTTTGCATGGTCGATCACACCTTATACACCATTTTTGTCTAGTGATATGCACATCCGTAAAAAAACATGCCCTTAGGTGTGGTATCTGACCAAGTACTTATCGGATGGGTGTGCCTCTTTGAGAACATTTCAATACCACCTAGGTTGAGGTGTACAAAAAGTGTTGTGCCCATCGGATATCCTTTGCATGGTCGATCGAGCATTAAATACTATTTTTGCTCTAGTGTCATGCACATCCATAAAAAAGCACATCTGCTAGGTATGTTATCCGATCAAGCACTTATGGGATGGGAGTGCCACTTTGCAGGTAAGTCAAATACACCTAGTTGAAGGTGTGGGCAAAGTATTGTGCCCATAGGATATGCTTTGGATTGTCAATCAAGCATAAAACACCGTTTTTGCCTTAGTGTCATGCACAACCATGAAAAAACACGGTCCTAAGTGTGTTAATCAAACAAGTACCTATCGAATGGGAGATCCAATTTTCACGCAAGTCCGTTTCAACTAGGTTGATATGCGTGGAAAGTATTGCCACCACCGAATATGCTCTGCATGGTCGATTATGCATTATACAACGTTTTTCCCGTAGTGATATGCACATCCGCAAAAAAACATGACCTTAGGTATGTTATATGACCAAGTACTTATCGGATGGGTGTGCCTCTTTGAGAACATTTCAATACCACCTAGGTTAAGGTGTAGGAAAGGTATTGTGCCCATTGGATATGCTTTGCATGGTCGATCGAGCATTAAATACCATTTTTGCCTTAGTATCATGCACATGCCTAAAAAAACACGCTGCTAGGTGTGTTGTACGATCAAGTACTTATGCGATGGGAATGCCACTTTGCATGTAAGTCAATTCCACCTATTTGAAGATGTGTGCAAAGTATTGTGCCCATCAGATATGCTTTGCATTGTCGATCAAGCATAAAACACCGTTTTTGCCTTTGTGTCATGCACAACCATATAAAAACACGGCCGTAAGTGTGTTATTCAGAAAAGTAGTTATTGGATGGGGGCTCCACTTTGCACGCTGTAAAGAATAAGGGAGAGAGATAGGAGACTCAAGTTCACCTTTCTTCACAACACACAAGCGAGAGAGGACACAAGGTTGGAGGGTGAAGCCTTTCTTCACTTTTGCACACAACAACGATACAATAGAAGAGGGAAATACCCTATATGTCAAAACCTAGAATGCGTGGTTCATATGTGAACCCAAACCAAAAACATACGTGGTAGTCTAACTACACCACGAGTACAACTAACATAGGCGGTGACATAAATGATAGTCATCCAGGAGATATGTCGGGGATAGAGCTTGATATCTCAACACTCCCCCTCAAGCTCAAATTCATCTCACGTACACCAAGCAAGCTCCTAAATCTGCGAAGCTTCTCGGTACCCAATGCCTTCGTAAAGATATCAGCCACCTGCTCCTCAGTGCTGACATAGACAAGATCAATCTCACCAGCTAGAACCTTCTCTCTCACAAAGTGATAATGCACCTCAATGTGCTTCGTTCTAGCATGATAAACTGGGTTATTAGCAAGCATGATGCTGCTAATGTTGTCACAATGAATGACAACTGCTGCATGAACTGACTGTCCCATATCTGCAAGTAGCTTCCGTAACCAAGCTACCTCACATGCAGCCATTGCTGCACCCCTGTACTCAGCCTCTGTGCTCGACAAGGCAACTGTTGGTTGCTTCTTGCTGCTCCAACTGATGGCACCACTCCCAAGGGAAAACATAAAACCACTAGTAGATCTCCTGTCTGAGACACTACCAGCCCAGTCAGCATCTGTGTATCCATGTACCTGTAATGCACACCCAGCTTCATAAAACAGTCCATAATGCAATGTGGACTTCACATACCGCAGTATGCACCTAGCCGCATCCAAATGTGGCTTCCTCGGTGCCTGCATAAACTGACTCACCAGCCCCACAGCATAGCTCAAATCTGGTCTGGTTATAGTCATGTAAATCAAGCTACCTACTATGCGCCTGTACATAGTAATATCTTCAAGAAGCTCACCTGTTTCTGCATTGAGCTTCACATTCTGCTCCAATGGAACAGAAATAGGCTTACAGCCTGTCATCCCATATTTGGACAGCATGTCCAAACCGTATTGCCTTTGCAATAGCCATATCCCACTCGGGGATCTAATAACCTCAATGCCCAAGAAGTAACGCAGCTCTCCCAAATCCTTCATCTCAAATTTCTGCTTCAACAGCAGCTTCACTTCATTAATGTCTGCATCACTATCACCTGTAATAATCAAGTCATCAACATAGATGACTATAAGCACAATCCCTCTGTTTGTCCTTTTCACATAAAGTGAAAAATCTGAATTGGAAATCTGAAATCCAATAGTGACAAGATATTGCCCTATCTTGTCTGACCATGCCCTCGGCGCCTGTTTTAAGCCATACAAGGCTTTGCGCAACCTGCATACAAAATCGGGGTGTGCATTATCCTCATAACCTTCTGGCTGCATCATATAAACCTCTTCCTGCAAGTCACCATGCAAGAAGGCATTTTTCACATCCATCTGATGCAAAGACCATCCCTTTGCACCAGCCATAGCAATTACTGCTCTCACGGTTGCCATCCTTGCAACTGGGCTGAAAGTTTCCTCATAGTCAATTCCATATGTCTGTGCAAAACCTTTGGCAACCAATCTTGCCTTGTACCTGCTAACAGATCCATCAGCATTGTGCTTTACTTTGTAAACCCACTTGCAGCCAATAGCCTTCTTATCATGAGGCAAAGGCATCAAATCCCAAGTGTGGTTTGCATCCAAGGCAGCCATCTCTTCATCCATAGCTGCTTCCCAATTTTTATGCCCTGCTGCATCCTCAAAACATGTGGGCTCTGGCTCCTCTAGAACCTTGACCATATAAGCATAGTGATGTACTGTATACCCATCATATCTCAGCCTGTCAACTGGATACTTAATACGAGTGGACCTCCGTACAACTGGATCAGTTGCAGGAGTCTTTAAATCATGCCTGCTTTTCCTTGCACCAGGTGTAACAACAGAAGGAATCCCAAGTTCCTCATCAAGGCTCATTTCAGAGCCACTTGACTCTCCATCAACATGAGAGCTACCAGCAGACACATCAAATACTGGAGCATGGTCCACTTTTTCTTTTCCCTTATGTGATACCTGCACAACACTATCAGGACTGCCATGTGACGATTCACTAGATCTCAATCTCCCTGTCCATGCATTAGATCCACTAGTAGAGGACTCTCTGGGTCCACTCAAGGCTTGAGATTGCTGCTCTGCATTTATTGCAGCATTCCCATTTCCTGCATCTGCATCTCCTACCATAACAGTTGGTGCATACCAGCTGCTCATTTCATCAAAAACAACATCTCTGCTCACTTGCATTTTGCGAGTGGAAGGGTTATAACAGCGATACCCTTTCTGGTGCTGAGCATATCCAATAAAGATGCATTTTTATGCCTTTGGATCAAGCTTTGTTCTCTTCTCATCAGGAACATGAACATAAGCTATGCAACCAAATACCTTCAAGTGAGAAATATCTGGTTTTTGGCCTGTATACATTTCTTCAGGCGTCATGCCATGGACAGCTGCAGTGGGGGTTCTGTTCATAATATAAACAGCAGTTGCTACTGCTTCAACCCAAAAATAATCAGGCATGTTTTTCTCATTTAGGATCGCCCGTCCTACTTCTGCAATATGCCTGTTCTTCCTTTCTGCAACCCCATTCTGCTGAGGGGTAGACCTGCATGAGTACTTCCTTTGAATTCCCTGTTCTTTCAGATATTCACAAAATTCTTCTGAAAAGTACTCTCCCCCTCCATCAGATCTTAGCACTTTAATATGCACACCTTTCTCTTTTTCAACCATGGCCTTAAAAGCCTTGAAATGGCTGAACACTTCACTTTTGTGCTTCATAAAATAAATCCACACCTTCCTAGTGTAGTCATCAAGAAACGTCACATAATAATGGCATCCACCAATAGAAGCAGCTTTGGTTGTCCAAACATCTGAATGGATCACTTCCAAAGGTCTTCTGCTCACCTTAGCATTTTTAGGAAATGCATGTCTGGCCTGCTTACCCATTTGGCATGCTTCACATACCTTTTGCATTCCCTCAACTCTGAATTTAGGCAAACCTGCAACAATGTTTTTCGTTTGCATAGATTTCAGCCTTTGTATATTCACGTGCCCAATGCGCTTGTGCCATATCTCAATATCTGCAATGACACCTCTCCCATGCGCAAACATAGCAGCTTTCACCTCAGGCATATCAACATCCAAGGTGAACATTCTTCCATTTTTGTTGCCTTTCGCAACCAAGCGGCATTTATTTTTCAGGTCTTCAACGAAGCATCCATCAGGATTAAATCTAACCTGCAGACCTTGCTCAACCATCTGGCCAACTGAAACTAGGTTCTTAGTGATTTTTGGAACATGAAGTACATCTGCCAAGTACTTCGTTTTGCCATCCTGCATAGCCAATGGCACTTTAGTATCATCACCTGTTTCAACATAACCTGGCTTATCCAAATTTCTAACATCATGAAACCACTCACCATGACTGGTCATGTGGTTAGAGGCACCCGAATCAACATACCAAACATCATTGCAAGCTGCAGCATCTCCTGACATGGAGTTAACCATATGCTGCATCACAAAAAGGTGCTCATTTCTGTCGTCACCATGCCCACTTGATGATGCATAGTTGCTTTGCTGCAACTTTCCACTTTTGATGTCATTCTGCTTTTTATAGCATGTATTCTCCTTGTGTCCAGGCTTTCCACAATAATAGCATTCTATGCTGCTATTTACTTGCTGGTTCCTTTGCCATGAACCACGGCCTCTTTGGCTCCCCCTGCCTCTAGAACTACCACGTCCTCCTCCATAGGACTGGTTTTCCTGTTGTTGCTGTTGGTTCTGATTTCCTGCACGGCCACCAGAACAGCCTCTTCCTCTACCTCTGCCTCTACCTGTATTCGAGTAGAAAGTAGTCTCTTGAGAAGTTGAGGTGGCTGAACCACCATTCCTTTGCTCTTCACTCAGCAAGAGAGCAATAAGTTCCTGAAAATCAGGAAATGTTTCACGGACTCCAATGGATGTCCGAAATTGTGCATAATCTTTCCCAAGACCATTCAAGGTCATGGACACTAAGTCCTCATCATCAACAGGTGCTCCAATGGAGGCAAGAGAATCTACAAGGCCTTTCACCGTCAAGGAATACTCATTTATATTCAGATTTTTCCTTTGCACATTGTGCAACTCCTGCTTTAGCTGCATCTTTCGTGCTTTGGTATTTGTGCTATACAGCTTCACCAATGTATCCCATGCCTCCTTAGGTGTCTCTAGATCCTGTATATGCACAATCATAGAATCTGAAATGCTAACGGACAGCCAATACAGGCATTTTCTGGCTTTTTCATGCCATTCTTTAAAGGCCTTCAATTCAGCAGGAGTGGGAGCAGCACCCAAAACTGGTTCTGCAGTTTCACCACTGATGTAATCCCAAACTCCCTTTCCCATAAAGAAGTTTGTCATCCTGAACTTCCATGCTTGGAAGTTGTTCTTGTCAAGCTTCTCACTGACAATGGTAGACAGATTCTCAGACATTTTACAAATCACGAATTGCAACAGCAACCTGTAAACACAGCAAATGCCTCAGAAGGGCAAATAGCAAAACTTCTGCAAAGAGCCTCACAGGGGCAGATCTGCAACACTGACGAAAGTGGTATTTCACCACACAGTCACTTCCTCGTGACGATTTTGCATCAACAGGCAACAGGCATGAATCTGCAACTCCCAATATCTCTGCACATAGGCACACGATGCAATTTCTGTGGCACCTTTCCACCGACTAGCCGCGCGGTGGTCGCACAGCAAAAACAGGGCCTTTTTCTGAGTGCCTGCGAAGAACTTCCGCCTTCAAAACGGGCCCCGAAACGGCCTCAAATCAGAAGCTGAAGGGCCTCTCAATCTGAAGCAGTGCACTCCTGCACTTCTGGCTGTGCTACTTGCAAAGATTTGCTCCCAAACTCGAAGTAGGAAAGCAACACTGGTCCTCTTACCAGGACACCACAAACTTGGCTTTCTTTCTTGAGCTCCTTACCACGAACAAGGCTCTGATACCATGTAAAGAATAAGGGAGAGAGATAGGAGACTCAAGTTCACCTTTCTTCACAACACACAAGCGAGAGAGGACACAAGGTTGGAGGGTGAAGCCTTTCTTCACTTTTGCACACAACAACGATACAATAGAAGAGGGAAATACCCTATATGTCAAAACCTAGAATGCGTGGTTCATATGTGAACCCAAACCAAAAACATACGTGGTAGTCTAACTACACCACGAGTACAACTAACATAGGCGGTGACATAAATGATAGTCATCCAGGAGATATGTTGGGGATAGAGCTTGATATCTCAACACACGCAAGTCCATTTCAACTACTTTGAGGTGTGTGCAAAGTATTGTCACCATCGGATATGCTTTGCATGGTTGATCACGCATTATACACCATTTTTTCCCTAGTGATATGGACATCCGCAAAAAAACACGCCCTTAGGTGTGTTATCTGACCAAGTATTTATCGGATGGGTGTGACTCTTTGAGAACATTTCAATACCACCTAGGTTGAGGCGTACGAAAAGTTTTGTGCCCATCGGATATCCTTTGCATGGTCGATCGAGCATTAAATACTATTTTTGCTCTAGTGTCATGCACATCCGTAAGAAAAACATGCTGCTAGGTATGTTATCCGATCAAGCACTTATGGGATGGGCGTGCCTCTTTGCATGTAAGTCAATTCCACCTAGTTGAAGGTGTGTGCAAAGTATTGTGTCCATTGGATATGCTTTGCATTGTCGATCAACTATAAAAATCCATTTTTGCCTTAGTGTCATGCACAACCATGAAAAAACACGGTCCTAGGTCTGTTATTCAAACAAGTACTTATCGGATGTGGCGGCTCCACTTTGCACGCAAGTCTGTTTCAACTACTTGAGGTGTGTGCAAAGTACTGTCACCATCGGATATGCTTTGCATGGTCAATCATGCATTATACACAATTTTTTCACGAGTGATGCACATCCTCAAAAAAACATGCCCTTAGGTGTGTTATCTGACCAAGTACTTATCGGATGGGTGTGCCTCTTTGAGAGAATTCCAATACCACCTAGGTTGAGGCGTAAAAGAAGTGTTGTGCCCATCGGATATCCTTTGCATGATTGATCGAGCAATAAATACTATTTTTGCTCGTGTCATGCACATCCGTGAAAAAACACGCTGCTAGGTATGTTATCTGATCAAGTGCCTCTTTACGAACATTTCAATACCACCTAGGTTAAGGCATAGGAAAAGTATTGTGCCTATCGGATATGCTTTGCATGGTCGATCGAGCATTAAATACTTTTTTGCCTTAGTGTCATGCACATCCGTAAAAAAACACGCTGCTAGGTGTGTTATCCGATCAAGTACTTATGCGATGGGAAAGCCACTTTGCATGTAAGTCCATTCCACCTAGTTGAAGGTGTGTGCAAGGTATTGTGCCCATTGGATATGCTTTGCGTTGTGGATCAAGCATAAAACACCGTTTTCGCCTTCGTGTCATGGACAACCATATAAAAACACGGTCGTAGGTGTGTTATTGAAACAAGTACTTATCGGATGGGGGCTCCAATTTGCACGCAATTCTGTTTCAACTATTTTGAGGTGCATGCAAAGTATTGTCACCATCGGGATATGCTTTGCATGGTAGATCACACATTATACACCATTTTTTCCCGAGTGATATGCACATCTGCAAAAAAACACGCCCTTAGGTGTGTTATCTGACCAAGTACTTATCAGATGGGTGTGCCTTTTGAGAACATTCCAATACCACCTAGGTTGAGGCATACAAAAAGTGTTGTGCCCATTGGATATCCTTTGCATGCTCAATCGAGCAATAAATACTATTTTTGCTCTAGTGTCATGCACATTCGTAAAAAAATACGCTGCTAGGTATGTTATCGGATCAAGCACTTATGGGATGGGAGTGCCACTTTGCATGTAAGTCAATTCTTCCTATTTGAAGGTGTGTGCAAATAATTGTGCCCATCGGATATGCTTTGCATTGTCGATCAAGCATAAAACAATGTTTTTGCCTTAGTGTCATGCACAACCATGAAAAAACACGGTCCTAGGTGTGTCAATCAAACAAGTACTTATCGGATGGGGGTCCACTTTGCACGCAAGTCTGTTTCAACTACCTTGAGGTGCGTGCAAAGTATTGTCACCATTGGATATGCTTTGCATGGTCGATCACGCATTATACACCGTTTTTTCCCTAGTGGTATGCACATCCGCAAAAAAACATGCCCTTAGGTGTGTTATCTGACCAAGTACTTATCGGATGGGTGTGCCTCTTTGAGAACATTTCAATACCACCTAGGTTGTGGTATAGGAAAAGTATTGTGCCCATCGGATATCCTTTACATGGTCGATTGAGCATTAGATACTATTTTTGCTATAGTGTCATGCACATCCATAAAAAAACCACGCTGCTAGGTATGTTATCTGATCAAGCACTTATGGGATGGATGTGCCACTTTGCATGTAATTCAATTCCACCTAGTTGGTGTGTGAAAAGTATTATGCCGATCGGATATGCTTTGCATTGTTGATCAAGCATAAAACACCGTTTTTGCCTTAGTGTCATGCACAACCATGAAAAAACACGGTCCTAAGTGTGTTAATCAGACATGTACTTATCGGATGGGGGCTCCAGTTTGCACGCAAGTCTGTTTCAACTAGGTGGAGATGCGTGGAAAGTATTGTCACCATCGGATATGCTTTGCATGGTGGATCATGCATTATACACCATTTTTTCTCTGATGATATGCACATCCGTAAAAAAACATGCCCTTAGGTGTGTTATCTGACCAAGTACTTATTGGATGGGTGTGCATCTTTGAGAACATTTCAATACCATGTAGGTTGAGGCATACAAAAATTGTTGTGCCCATCGGATATCCTTTGCATGGTCGATCGAGCATTAAATTCTATTTTTGCTCTAGTGTCATGCACATTCGTAAAAAAACACACTGCTAGGTATGTTATCCGATTAAGCACTTATGGGATGGGAGTGCCACTTTGCATGTAAGTAAATTCCACTTGGTTGAAGGTGTGTGCAAAGTATTGTGCCCATTGGATATGTTTTGCATTGTCGATCAAGCATTAAACACCGTTTTTGCCTTAGTGTCATGCACAACCTTATAAAAACACGGCCGTAGGTGTGTTATTCAAACAAGTACTTATCGGATGGGGGCTCCACTTTGCACAAAAGTCTGTTTCAACTATGTTGAGGTGGGTGCAAAGTATTGTCACCATCGGATATGCTTTGCATGGTCGATCACGCATTATACACCATTTTTTCCCTAGTGATATGAACATCCACAAGAAAACACGCCCTTAGGTGTGTTATCTGACCAAGTACTTATCGGATGGGTGTGCCTATTTGAGAACATTTCAATACCACCTAGGTTACGATGTAAAAAAAGTGTTGTGCCCAGCGGATATCCTTTGCATGGTCGATCGAGCATTAAATACTATTTTTGCTCTAGTGTCATGCACATCCGTAAAAAAACACGCTGCTAGGTATATTATCCGATCAAGCACTTATGGGATGGGCGTGCCACTTTGCATGTAACTCAATTCCACCTAGTTGAAGGTGTGTGCAAAGTATTGTGCCCATCGGATATGCTTTGCATTGTTGATCAAGCATAAAACACGGTTTTTGCCTTAGTGTCAACAAGCACATTTGTAAAAAAACGCGGTCCTAGGTGTGATATTGGATCAAGTACTTATCTAACCGACACGCCACTTTTCATGCAACTCAATAACATCTAGGTTGAGGTGGGTGTAGAGTATTGTGCCCATCGGATGTACTTTGCATGATATATCACGTATTATACTCCGTTTGTGCCTCAATGTCATGCACAACCATAAAAAAACATGCTTTTAGGTGTGTTATCCAACCAACTGCTTATCAGATGGGTGTACCACTTTGCATGCAATGAAATACCACAATTGTTGAGACTCATGCAAAGTATTGTGCCCATCAGATATGCTTTGAATTGTCAAACAAGCATTAAACACTGTTTTGGCCTTAGTGTCGCATAACCGTCAAAAAACGCGGTCCTAGATGTGTTATTCGACTAAGTACTTATGGGATGGGCACGCCACTTTGCATGTAAGTCAATAATACCTAGGTTGAGATGTGTGCAAAGTATTGTGATGATCACATATGTGTTGCATTGTAGATTAAGCATAAATCAACGCTTTTGCCTTAGTGTCATGGACAACAACCAATAAAAAACATGGTCCTAGGTGTGATATTCTAAAAAGTACTTGTCAGATGGGGGAGCCACTTTGCAAGAAAGTCAATTTCAACTAGTTTGATGTGCGTGCACAGTATTGTGTCTATCGGTTATGCTTTACATGGGGGATCACACATTATACACCATTTTCCCCCTAGTGTTATGCACATCCGTCAAAGAACACGCTCTTAATAGATATATTATCATACCAAGTACTTATTGAATGGGCGTTCCACTTTGCATGGAATACCATACCACCAATTTTGAGGCACGTGCAAAGTATTGTGCCCATCGGATATGCTTTACATGGTAGATTGAGTATTAAATACCGTTTTTGGCCTTGGTGTCATGTACAACCATTAAAAAACACAATCGTAGGTGTATTTTTCAAACAATTACTTATCGGATGGGGATGCCACTTTGCACACAAGTCAATAATGTCTAGGTTGAGGAACGTGCAAAGTCTTGTGTCCATTGGATATGCTTTGCATAGTCGATTGCACATTATACACCATTTTGTTCCTAGTGTTATGCACAATCGTCATAAAATACGTTTGGAGGTGTGTTATCCGAACAAGTACTTATGGGATGGGTGTACCACTTTGTATGCAAGTCAATACGACCTAGGTTGAGGCGTGTACAAAGTTTTGTGCCCATCCGAGAAATGTAGATGCGATAATATTAGAAAATTCTCGGTATGTGTATATGTGTGTGTGTGTGGCAAACAATTTTGATACAATAAAGTAAACACCTAGTGCACAAATTATGCACTTCATAACTTGAGTAAATAATCTTGTTGATGAGGATAAATACACCCTTGAATAAAAGCACAGTTGTTGTATGACCACAATAGGATCGCTTTGACACCTGTGATTTTGCCCACATGTAAGTTTGCAAATAGTATAAAAAATCATATAATAATATATTAATGGTTTGCAAATGTGTATAGAAAGTGAGTAATGGGAAGTGGAAGTGGGAGTGTGGAGGGAGGAGTGGAATGGGAGAGGGAAGTAATAGGGGTGTATGATAATAAGTATAAAAAATAGTATAATAATATATTAATAGTTTTCAAATGGCAAGTGAGTAATGGGAAGTGGAAGTGAGAGTGGGGAGGGAAGAATGGAATGGGAGAGGGGAAGGTAATAGGGGAGTAGGATAATAAGGGAGTGAAATGAGTGAGGGGAGTTAATAGGGGATGAAAAAGAGGAGGGTGAGATGGGGAAATATGGGATTTTGGGAAATGGGAGGAGTATGGGACGTGGTGGAAATGTGGGATGGGAGTGGTGGCAATGGGGGAGGAAGAAGAAATGGATGGGGGGAGAGCTAATGGAAGATTGGGATGAGGGATGGGGGTCCAATGGGAGAGGGGGAGTAATGGGAGCCAATGGGAGAGGGGATAAATGAAAAGCCAATAGGAGAGAGGGGAGGAATGGAAAGCCAATAGGAGAGGAGGAGGAAAACCTAATTTTTCTTATATATAGTCTTCCTTCTTCATTCATTCTCCCCTCATTTCATTCATTGAAGCAAGAAAGCAAGGACGATCAAGAAAGCAAGGAAGGAAGAGCAAGAAAGCAAGAAAGAGCAAACTTACAAACTTTTTCCAGGTACTTGCAAAATTTTTTGATTAATCCTTTATCTAGTTTTTTTTTTAATTTTGAAGAGAGAGGAACTAGAGAGAGAGAGAGGAACTAGAGAGAGATGTTCTTGGCGGCCGCCAGGAGGGGAGGAGAAGGAGAGGATGGAGGGGGGGGAGGGGAGGGAGGGGGAGAGGAGGGAGAGGCGGGGGCGAGGTCCAGGGGGGGAGGGGGGGGGGAGCCGGGTAGGGAGGGGGGGGGGGGGAGGGAGGGGCGGGGGCGAGGGCAGGGTCGAGGGAGGGAGGGAGGGGGGGGTTCTAGTGGGGTCAAGGGAGGTAGGGAGGAGGGGGGGAGGGAAGGGCGGGGGAGGTTTTTGGCGGCCGCGGCCGCCAGGACCCCTGGAGGGGGGAGGGGAGGGAGGGGGTGGGGGGAGGGGGAGGGGGAGGGAGGGAGGGGGGGGTTCTGGCAGTTGCAGTCACCAAGACCCCCTGGAGGGGGGAGGGGAGGGAGGGGGTGGAGCCGGGTGGGGGAGGGAGGGGGGGGTCTAGCGGCCACGGCCGCCAGAACCCCCTGGAGGGGGGAGGGGAGGTAGGGGGGGTCTAGCGGCCATGGCCACCAGGACCCCCTAGAGGGGGGGGGGGAGGGAGGGGGGGTCTGGCGGCCACAGCTGCCAGAACCCCCTGGAGGGGGAAAGGGGGGCGGAAGGGGGGGTCTGGTGGCCACGACCGCCAGAACCCCCTGGAGGGGAGGGGAGGGGAGCCGAGTGGGGGGGGTCTAGCAGCTGCAGCCGCTAGGACCCCCTGGAGGGGGGAAGGGGGGCGGAAGGGGAGGGTCTGGCGGCTATGACAGCCAAAACCCCCTAGAGGGGGGGAAGGGGGTGGAAGGGGGGGTCTGGCAGCCACGGTCACCAGGACCCCCTGGAGGGGGGGGGAGGGGAGCCGGGTGGGGAAGGGAGGGAGGGAGGTGGGGGGAGGGGAGCCGGGTGGGGGAGGGAGGGACGGGGGGTCTGGCAGCCGCAGTCGCCAAGACTCCCTGGAGAGGGGAGGGGAGGGAGGGGGTGGGGGAGCGGGAGCAGAGGGGAGGGAGGGGAGGGGGGGAGGGGAGGGGTCGAGGGGTCGAGGGAGGGAGGGGGGGTCTAGCGGCCGCGGTGACTAGGACCCCCTGGAGGTGGGTGGGGAGGGAGGGGAGGGGGGGAGGGGAGCCGGGTGGGGGAGGGAGTGGGGGTTTGGCGGCCGCGGCTGCCAGGACCTCCTAGAGGGGGGAGGGGAGGGAGGGGGTGGGGGAGCGGGAGTGGAGGGGAGGGAGGGGGGGTCGAGGTGTCGAGGGAGGGAGGGCAGGGGGTCCTAGCGGCTGTGGCCACCAGAACCCCCTGGAGGGGGGAGGGAGGGGGGGGAGGGGGGAGGGGTCGAGGGGTCGAGCGAGGGAGGGAGGGGGGGTCTGGAAGCCACGAGAACCCCCTGAAGGGGGGGGGAGGGGAGCCAGGTGGGGGAGGGAGGGGAGGGGGTGGGGCAGCAGGAGTGGAGGGGAGGGAGGGGGGTCGAGGGGTCGACGGAGG